>NW_011911379.1:0-1292 GCF_000151845.1 Pteropus vampyrus | reverse complement strand
TGCTCAGATTGGGAGCACCGTGGGGGCAAAGACACTACTGTTGACCTTAAACAAATAACCAGATATTCTCCAGCAAAATAGGTTTATTTGGGACCAAAAAAGAGCTGTAATCAAGGACATGCCGGTTGCTGTACCTTGCGCCGGTTCAGAGAAGCAAAGGAGAGGGCCGCCCTTTCATGGGTTGGGGAAGAGCTGCTGTAAACCAAGAGTCCACTGGAGGAAACTGCAAGGTGGAAGGAGAGTGAATTTCACTGGCGGAGTTATGGCCATCTCCCACTGGCCGAGCTGTCCCTGGGCAAAGAGGAGTCTCTTCTTCCTCCCGCTGAGGTAGTGTCACTTCCTGTCTGAGATGCAACTTAAGTCTCATTCCTGTTGCGGTCAGTGCGTGTTGAGTGACAAGTGTATGAGAGTTCTAATTTAGCCTCCCAACTTTATTAATTTCCACACTGTCGTACTCATTTCTGACACTGTAGTGTCCAGAAACAGGGCCTGGCATTCACTGGGACGAATGTCACACCCATGTCCCCTGAGCCAACTGCCAAAGGGAAAGAGAATCCGGGGGCTGCTCTGCTCCCCCCAGCTTCAGCTCAGAGCACCTCGACTGAGCCACTCCTGCCCTCCAGTGGGACCAGCCTAGGCAAAGTACCTGAGGCTGGAGGAGGGAGTGGGACCTTCCAGGTCCTTCTACCCAAAGGCAGATCTGCTGCCACAGCAAAGGAGGGACAAAGGAACGGCCCTGCCAGGGGGAGTTATAACCAGGGCGGGGAGATCCGGGATTTATCACGAGAACAGATATTGTGTAATTCAAACCCGCGGCTCATTTCAGGGCCAGCCCTGCAGCTCCAGGCCTCCCAGACCTCTCCAGGGAGCGTCCGCTGAGAACCTTGAGTGAGCCCGAACTGCTTGCTGGAAGCTCGAGGGCTCTTTGAAATTACCTATTTCATCTTAAAAAATTAATGAAAATTTTGCATTCTATTTCTGGACTTGTTTTAATGTAACATTGTGTGTTAAATTACTTTCCGTGAGAAAAAGTAGACGCTGGAGACAGATGCCCGAGTATCCCTGTGACTTCGCAATCTGCCGGCAGAGTCTTGGTGACGAGACAGCCATTCATTTTGCATTCATTTCAAACCTTGCAGTTTCCTCCAGTGGACTCTTGGTTTACAGCAGCTCTTCCCCAACCTATGAAAGGGCAGTCCTCTCCTTTGCTTCTCCGAACTGGCGCAAGGTACAGCAACCGGCATGTCCCTGATTACAGCTCTTTTTTGGTCCCAAATAAACCTATTTTGCTG
>NW_011911378.1:0-2084 GCF_000151845.1 Pteropus vampyrus | reverse complement strand
TCCATAGGTCAGAGGTGGAAGTGTGTATGGGAGGGAATTAAAGAGGGGGAGGGGGAACAGTATTATCATTTAATGATGAAGTTAATTTTTAAAAATCTTATGTCAAGCCAAAATAAAATTTTAATAAAAAATCTATTAGTTTTATAAAGAGAACTCTGAGCTCTATTTTCAGTGTCTCTTATAGTAAGTGCCTTCATAAGTAAGTAAATTATGAAGTAATATTATTCTTACTTCTGAAGTAAGAATAATATTTCATGCCTTTCTGTAATTTCTTACTGTGTAATACCATATCCTGTGTAGAACACAGAAATAGGAGTCTCTGCTGGTACATAAAGTTCTAAACCCAAAACATTTGAAAAAAAGGAAAATTAGTAAAATATACATAATTCCTATTGCTACTATCTGTGTTTTGTGTTATATAAAATACCTTTCAGATGCAAAAAACATGGATTTTTGACTTCAAAAACTTTAATATCCTATATACCACAGAAACTTTATATTGAAAACTCCCAGCAATTACAAGTCTGCTCTGAAAGAATATTTTCTTTTCCTTTTTTCCCCTACTGATGTTAAAAATGGAGCATCAAGATTTACCACATGAAATAAGGAGATGGAAACGCATTCAAAACAAAACCAGTCATTCCAAGATTCTTCTTGTGAGTAATAAGAAAGGGTAGAAGGGTAGATAAGCCTAAAGTTTCAGCTACCAGCATTATTATTTTAAGATACTGCTTTATTTGGAAATCTAGATTTGATCACAGATATGTTATGAAGATACGCTCAAAGTAGTATAGACTTCAAATAATTTGAGGATCAAGTTAGAACTTTGGTAAAGTACCATGTTACTGTCTGGCTGCCACATAACTTTTCTTATTATAAATCTAAAGTTTAAACTCCAACATTCCCATCAATTCTGGTTTGTTCACATATTTCCAATTAAAACTCATGAGCCAGGAGTTCTGCACACCAAAGGCTGCTGGTAGTGTTGTCAGGAGTGTGTAATTGCTGCGCGAGACTTAAAACTGGCTTTGCAGCTGATTTATGGAACCACTCAATTCCACAGCTGTCAAAGCACTGATACCGACTGCAGTTAATGACACAATGTCATCCTCTAGCTCGTTTACCTGCCGCCCTGCAAACAAATCGGCACTGGCAGCCAAGGAGGGAGCACAGGGAATGGCAGATACCATATTTATCATAATCACTATGATCCACGGTAGAGGAAAATCAATTTCTCTTAATCGAGTAGAGTGACTTATTAAAGGTTATGAGTCCTGGCTGGATAGCTGTACTGATTTGATTATGTTGGGAGGGAAATTAGCAGTGGCCTCCTCCACGGTCTTTTCCTTTGTCTTCTGACTCAGAATTTGTTATTAAATTATTATCTTATGAAAGCCTTAGTGAGCAGATCATGCCTTTGATCAAGAAGAGACTGAGAAAGATAGTGCTGAAAAGGTTTCAGAAGTGTTGACAGGTAGAGATGTGAACATTTACAATATCCTCACTGCAAAGCTGTTGGTTTATAATTGAAAGGGCGTAGATATAGGATATGCCCATGCCGACACTGGAAATCTTCCTGAAAAAATCCCATCATAAGTTAACCTTTGTCCTTCAGTTTCTCCTTCCTGTTTTTGATACCATAGTCTCAGACACCTGGAAAGCAAGTTATCTTGTTATGCTCTCTGAGAGGAATAGATCAGTAGGTTAGAAGCCACATACATGTTTTTCATCTTTAAAGAATGCTTTGACCAAAATCAGTAGTAGAAAGATAAAAAGTTAAATGTGTGCTTTTTTTTTTTTTTTAACTCTCCAGGTTTTTAAAAGGTCACAAATCATGGACAAAAGTGAAAAAGATACTGTGGAAATAACTTTAAAGTATTTTCTTACAAGAGTTATTGTTCTTTGCCTTTCTGTGTCTCTGAAGCAACTTTTGGGGGAAGAAATGAATAAATTTCAGTTGTTTTTCACTTCTGTTTTTCTGCACAGCTTTGGTTGAAATTTTATAAACACATGAGCACTATCAGGTTTATTTCTCTTGGCATAAAATAAAGAAATAAGAAACTGATGAAATGTCTTTTCCAACA
>NW_011911377.1:0-2176 GCF_000151845.1 Pteropus vampyrus | reverse complement strand
AGACAGTGACAAAAAAACAAAGTTCCTGCCTTCATGGTGCTTGTATTCTAGAGAGGGAGACAGACAATAATTCAACTAGCCAACTAACTAATGAGAGAGAAAGAGAGAGAGTGAGTTAGTTATAAGATGCTGTTTGAGATAGGATGGTCAGGTCAATTGTTCTCTTAAGCAAACCCCTGAGTGAAGTACCCAAACATCTGGGTATCCTGGGAAAGCACTTTTCAAAGCAGAGGGAACATATCATTTGAATAAGAACTTGAAGATGAATTAGTTTATTATATATATTTTTAAATGTAAAGACAATAAAAAGACTGCAGAAATTTTCACTTATAACTTATTACCTTTTTAAACCAATACAATATAAAATTTTTTTCTGCCAATGTTTTTCTATATTTATTAATATTTATGCATATATTTGTTATAGTATACTTAAAATTCCCTTTTTTTGCTCAAGTCTCCATATAGTTTTATAATTTTATGACAATAATTTTATCAATTATTTCATCAGGTCTTTATATAGGCAAATTATAAAAGATTATACACCTGAAAAGCATTATTTATAGTTTCAAATATTGGAAACAACTAAATGTATTCATAATAGTATATTTAGATTACTTCTGATGTTTTAGCAGTGCTGCAATGAATATCTTTAAACATAATATTCTCTTCTTTTGAGTCATTTGTATGGATTAATTCCAGGATTGAGATATCTATTTTTTTAAATTAATTATTGATACACATTATCAAATGGCTTTCCAAAAGAATAATAACATTTAACTTTATTACCAGGAATATATAAATATGTGAATCACTCCATATGTTTTCCATCATCGGGTATATTTATTTATCACTGTTTCTACTGCTTAGTTAAAATTAGAAATTAAACTAATAATTAGCAAAACCTACAACTTTATTGTTTTCTTTTGAGTTTTATGGCTTACTCATAATTTCAAACATGTTACTTTTTGGGCTATCTATGTGTAAAATGGACTTTAAAGGGTATAAAAAGGTAGTTGCTGTGGTGTCTCATCCTCCGTTATTTGGACATAGGATCTGTAAGATTCCAGCCAGGGTTTTTCAATATGTTCCTAAGAGTGAGAATTTCACATATTAAAGAGAAAGCACTTATACCCCAATGAACTGATTTTTAAACTTTTTTGTTACGGAACAAAAAACACAAAAGTGCTTCCTTAGTTAGCTTCAATACATATCAACATTTTTGTGAAACAAATTTCCTCTGATACCCACCCACCCTTTATTCCTTGTTGGCATATTTAAAAGCAAATTCTAGAAATCATGTCATCTCATCATTAAATACTTCAATGTGCATCACTTTCAACTGATAAGAACTTTTTTAAAAAATATAACTACCTTCACACTTAATGAAATTAACAATTTCTCATTATTACTTAAAACCCATATCCAAATTTCTCAAATTTCTCAAAAATGTCATTTTCTTGGTTTGTTTGACTCAAAATCCAAGCAGGGTCTATGCTTTGTATTTGACTGTTTTGTCTCTTAAAATTTTTAAATTTTGTAGCAATCCTCCTTTCCCCACTTTTTATACCATTTATTTGTTAAGAAACTGGAACCTATGTCCTATAAATGCCCCATGTTCTTGATTTGACTGGCTACTTCCTCATGATGTTGCTTAACTTATTGGCTTTATCTCCCCTCCTCTTTCTGTATTTTCTGCAAACTATTAGTTCAGAACTAGAGACTTGATTAGGTTTAGGTGCAATATTTTAGGGCAGCGGTCTCCAACCTTTTTGGAACCAGGGACTGGTGTTCCCATGAGAATCTAATGCCTGATGATCTGAGGTGGAGCTGAGGCGGTGATGCTAGTGCTGGGGAGTGGCTGCAAATACAGATGAGGCTTTGCTCGCTCGCCTGCCACTCACCTCCTGCTGTGCGGCCCAGGGATTGGGGACCCCTGTTTTATGAGTGAGGGTCAAGGATAGGTTATAGACGGTGGATACTGTATACTTCCAATGAGGGAAGACAGACCACAAAGATGTTTTCAGATAAAGGTAAGTGCTATAAAGACAATAAAAAAAGAAGTGATAGATACGGCTGTAGAGATGTCTCTCTGATAAGATGATTTTTGAACTGATTTCTGAATCACGAGATGAGGCTAGCCATATCAAGGCCGGAGACAGGACTGAACAGGCTAACG
>NW_011911376.1:0-1782 GCF_000151845.1 Pteropus vampyrus | reverse complement strand
GTGAGTTTTACCATCAAAGTGGTTAAGTAATTTTTTTTCCATGTCTCACAGCCAGTAAGTGATAAACCCTTTTGTAGAATTTAGATCATTTGAGTCGGGTCCTATCACTCCTTCACTTAGGAAAGACACTGAACATGATACAAAGATGGTGTGTCACAGAGCCACTTTATGTGTGCTATTTATGTAGTAATCACTGAGGAAAGCCATTAGGTAGCATGAGAAAAATGATATCCAAGGGTGACAGGTGTAGGCTGAGTTCGGCGAGGAAGCTGGTGAATACTCTCAGTGGTCCAGTGCTGTGATTACCAATGCGTGTTCCATTCAAAATCCAAACACAACCAAGAAACATACAGACTTGTATTTCACATCTAAATATAAATATAGTAATCAGAAAATTATTTTATGTAACATAATTTTTTAATCTGTAAGAGAGGAAGACAATTCTCATTTGGTAGTTCTGAAAATTATAATTTAGTGGAAATAATTGTAACTGCTTTCTTTACCCACAATTCAAAATATGAGCAACAAAGAGAAAAACGTGATTAGAAAGATAGAGAAATCAGGAAAACTTTCGAAGTGGAAGAAGCTAGTGTTTTAAGCATATAGTAACTTATTCGTTCCATTTTTCATGAATTATTATGTTTTCAGTCTAATATGTTAATACCATGACATTGAACAAGGAAGATTTATGACTCACAAATATTACAAACCTGAGCATTTGACTTCTGCTTGAGACTCTGAAAATAACTTTATGGCTGGGTGGTGGGGGAAATAGAGGTGGATAAAAGGTTAGAAACTTTCAGTTATAAGATGAATAAGATCTAAGGATCTAATGTATGATATGGTGACTGTATTTGATAACATTGTATGATTGAAATTTGCTAAGGGAGTAAAATTTAAATGTTTTCACTGAAACAGATGAATATGCAAGGTGATAGTTGTATTAATTCACTGGATGGGGGAAATCCTTTCACAATGTATACATACGTATATTAAATTATCACATTATACACATTTTATATATCTTACAATTTTATTGGTCAATTATACCTCAATAAAGTTAGGGAAGAAAAGAAGAAAGGATGTGAAATATCTCATAACTTTCATATTGACTATATGCTGAAATGGCAAAAATTTGGATGTATTAGGTTAAAGATATGATTAAAATAAAAAATCTCACAATACTTACACAGAATAGACATATCAGTTTAATGAATTTCATAATACTAGTGCAAAATTGATGAATATTGTTTTCCTCCCCTCAAGAATTCAGGCTTAGAAGACTGCTGCTTAACACTTTGTCTCTTATGGTTCCCGGGACTTAAAGTATACACAGGAAAAAATAAACTTCTTGTAAAGATTATTTGCAAAATATTTCTGTTCCTTTATTCACTCATATTTAGAACATATTATACAAGTCACAGTAAGAACAATATCCCCTTCCCCGCTCCCCGATCTTGAGGCATACTTCCCTAATCTCTCAATGCAGGAACTAGTCTGTTTGATTGGATTTCTCGAGTGTCAGACAGCATTGTCCATCAACAGGAATGAAAGGTGGCTTCTGGAGAGTAAATTGCATGATCAGCCCAAGTTCACATTCAAAGCAACTTTCACCTTCTCCCTCTCTCTGAATTAAATTCTAAGACAGTGTTTAAAACATCAGTTCCTTTCACTTTTTTCAAGTTCAGTCAAGGAGAGTCTGGCTTAAAATACAAAATAGGATCTTTATTCCTACCCCAGTACATGCAGACTGAAGCTTTGTGTTCTAACTTGCTCACTGAC
>NW_011911375.1:0-1414 GCF_000151845.1 Pteropus vampyrus | reverse complement strand
CTCTGTGCCTGGTGGTGGCCCTGCCAGCGTTTAAGGAGACCAGGGAGTGTGTGAGTTAAGGAATAGGGAATACAGACTATTGCTTTTTACAGTGAACGCTTCAGGATTTTCCAAGCAATTTGGCATTTGTCGTCACATTAACCCTTTGAGAAAGGTATTGTCATCTCAGTTTTACAGGTGAGGATTCCAAGGATCAGGGCAATCAAGTGACTTGTCAGACAAGTGGTAAGTGATGGGTTTAAGCTCAGGTCCTCCCTATGCTACTTATCTCACAGGGGGCTGCCCTCGGGGCCGGACCGGCCCCACAGCCTTCCGGCCTCCATTCTTACCTTCGTCGTTGATGTAGGCATCCCAGTCAAAGGTATAGTTGCTGGCCTTGCTCTCCTGGCCATTCCAGGTGTCATTGACGTTCCAGGTGTCACTGCCGTTCCAGGTGTCACTGCCGTACCACGTGGCGTTGGTGTCGTTGAAGGGCGGGGGCCAGCGCACACACTTTTGCCGCAGGTTTCCCATGAAGAGCTGCAGACCCACCAGGGCGAAGACGCTCAGGCAGAAGACCGTGAGGATCATCACATCCGACAGCTTTTTCACCGACTGGATCAGGGCCCCCACAATCGTCTTCAGTCCTGACCAGAGGGAGCAGGGAGCGGACAGGGTGGGGTTATAACTCACTCCTTTATCCCTCCAGGTTTTTGCCTGCCCCAACTCCCTCAAGACTTAACTTACCGAGGACACCACCTCCCTGCAGCCTTCCCAAATGAGCCCCACCCTTCTGTGATCTCATTCTCAATCAGGAGCCTTCGGATGGCCACAGAATCTCAGCCACCGGAAGGGTGGATTGTAAAGACGTCACAGGCTGCCGTCTGACCCATAGAGCACACGGTGGGGCTTAATACACGTCTCTAGGTCAGCATTCCCGAAGGGTATTGTACAGGGCCCTAATCTCCCAAGTTGTGCCCTTAAAAGGGGGGTTCAATAATGTTCAGCCTTAGTCTACGGCCATGCCACCCTGAACAAGCCGGATCCTGTCTGATCTCAGAAGCTAAGCAGGGTCGGGCCTGGTTAGTACTTGGAGGGGGGAGACCACCTAGGAAGACCAGGTGCTGTAGGTGTGAAAAATAAAAAATAAAAGTAAGGGATTATAAACTGACAAGGTCCTTGCAACCTGCGAGGTCAACCAAGGGTTGCCTGACCTAAAAATAAATAATAATAATAATGTTCGGCCTTCTGTAAGCACTTCCCCTTTCGGGGTCTCCTTCCTAAACTGCAACGTGACGGCTTTGAACTAGAGGAGAAGGTACTTTCCAGCATCGAGACCAAATGGTTTCCCCTCCTCCCAGAACCCGTGTCCCATCCCTTTTCAGATCTTCTCTCGCTTCTTTAAAGAACCTTCTCCTGTTTCTCCACATGCCTT
>NW_011911374.1:0-2510 GCF_000151845.1 Pteropus vampyrus | reverse complement strand
CCTAGTGGCTTTCCTCCAGTGGGAAGAGGTGCCTACCTACCAGTGCCAAGTAGTGGCTACCCAAGAGCTGGAGGCTATCCTGCCTCTGGCAGTTATCCAGCCCCTGGAGGCTATCCTCGTGCCCCACAGCCAGAGGGAGCTCTTCCTATCCCAGATTTCCTCCAGTCTAAGGGTTTGGAACCCCACCAGCTGGAGCTGGCTTTTCTGGCTATCCACAGCCACCCTCCCAGTCTTATAGAGGTGGCCTAGCACCGTTCCCATTATCTGGTGGCTTTCCTGGAGGACAGATGCCTTCTCAGTATCCCAGAGGACAAGCTCCATACTGCTAGCCAGCCTGCTGTGATGACTCAGGGAGTTCAAGGAACAATCTGACCAGCTGCCAACTTCGATGCTGTGAGAGGTGCAGCAATTCTTTGTAAAGCAATGAAGGGTTTTGGGACAGACGAACAGGCAATTGTGGACGTTGTGCCAACCGTTCCAACGATCACAGGCAAAAAATTCAAGCAGCTTTTAAGACCATGAATGGCAAGGATTTAATCAAAGATCTCAAATCAGAGTTAAGTGGAAATGTGAAAGAACTGATCCTTGCCCTGTTCATGCCAACTGCATATTCAGATGCCTGGAGTTTACGGAATGCAATGAAAGGAGCAGGAACTCAGGAACGTGTATTGATTGAAATTTTATGCACAAGAACTAATCAGGAAATCTGAGAAATTGTCAGATGTTATTAATTGGAATTTAGACAAGACTTTGAAAAGGACATTAGTTCAGATACATCAGGGCATTTTGAATGTTTACTTATACCCATGTGCCAGGGAAATTGTGGTGAGAACCAGAATGTTAACCACCAATTGGCTCAGGAAGATGCTCAGCATCTCTCTCAAGCTGGCAAGGGAAGACTGGGGACAGATGAATCTAGCTTTAACATGTTTCTTGCCAGTAGAAGCTTTCTTCAGCTGAAAGCTACCATGGAGGCCTATTCCAGGATGGCTAATAGAGATTTGTTAAGCTGTGTCAGCCGTGAGTTGTCAGAAATGTTGAAAGTGGTTTGAAGATTATCTTGCAGTGTGCCCTGAACAGCTCTGCCTTCTTTGATGAGAGGCTCTACTATTCTATTAAAGGTGCCGGCACAGATGACTCCACCCCTGGTCAGGATTGGTCACTCGAAGTGAGATTGATCTTGTACAAATAAAACAGATGTTCAATCAGATGTATCAGAAGACCCTGGGCATAATGATTGTAAGTGACACGAATAGAGATTTCCAAAGGCTTCTTCTGGCCTTCGATGGCCAGTAGGAGGGATTTTTTTTAAATAAATGAAGGTAGTCAAAGCTTATCCTTCAAAGCAGTGCCTCACCTGCATGCAGCAATATCAACCATCACCTAACCAAAAGAGCTTTTTATTAGAGGCTGTGTCAGAATATTGCGATTGGTTTGCACATGTGGTTATTGCCTTAATCCCACTGTTATTTTTTCTCTACATACAATCAATGTAAAGCCATATCATAATGATGTAGTAATAATGCAATGTTTGTAAGCATAATTTTCTTACTGCTCTTATTCTAATCAAGATATCGAATTGAAAAATCACAACAATCTCTAAAAAAAATTAGTTTCTTAAGATCAACTATCCAGTAATTATTTAGATTTCCCTTATTCTATCATTTTAAAAATATTTTGCTGTTTGTTTGAAAGAAAAATCAAATAGATCCATACATAGCATTGAATATTTTCCATTATAAGGATATTTCTGAGGATCCCTAATATTACTTTGTCATTTAATTATACTTGGTTAAATACATGCAAACATAAAACCAGATACCAATTCCTCAAGTGTATGGTTATCAATACTATAAAATATCTATCTATCTATATCTATCTATCTACATATATATATATGTATATGTATATATATTCTTGAAGCAAACTTGTGGATTCAATTAGAGAAACTTTGTTCCTGTATCATTGCCTGCATAGTTCATTCTGAAATTAGTCGTAACATGTCCTATGAGAGTTCTTTATTATTGCCTAAATTTGTTGTTTTAATATCATCATTTAATTACCATTCTTCAGGTGACCGCATTTTGGTCACCTCCTATTTGCCAGTCACTTTTTCTAGGTAAGAAAACACAAAGGTTTTGGTCAATTGCTAATAGTGAGTTTTTCAAAAGCTATGTATTATCAGAACTGGACTGTAAGCTCTGCAAAGATGTGAACAAAGTATTATTCATCTTTATATTCCCCAGGGGACCTAAAGAGTGCATCTATAAAGTCAGTACTCAATCAATGTTCAATAATTGATTAGACCTGAAAGCCTATATTTTAATCGCTCAGTTAAATTTGGCAGACAGACCTTGAGAGAAAGAATCATGACTCTGTATTTCTTTTCCACTTTAGGATGAAGAAGTGAGTGCGTATGTTTGTGTGTTGGCAGTTATGGTGAAAGGAAGGATGCTTGGTGATAGCAATGGTGTGACAGCAACTGTGGCAATTTAGAGCTAAGCAAGTCA
>NW_011911373.1:0-1536 GCF_000151845.1 Pteropus vampyrus | reverse complement strand
AAAAAAAAGCACTCTATTTGCAACAAAGGAAGTGGCGGCAGGAGCCACTGTTTTGACCTTCCTCAGCCCACCCTGTTGTTCCAACACTATTTACCCTGGGTGCGCCAGCTCTTTCAATAACCCCAGCTCCAGGCAGAGAACTCTCTTCATCTTTGGAATATCAGTGCTCTGGTCTCTTGGTCACTCAATCTCCCCACTTTCAATGACCCTCAACCAGCAACTACCCATCGTATATTATCAGCATCAAAACCTGCTCTACTGCTATAAACTTAAATTGTAGATGTTGAGAGTTGATCAAAACACCCATTTTTCTTATCGGGAAGTCCTCTTGAAGTCACTAATATAATATTTTTATTTCTGAAATTACCCAGCTTTTGGGTACTAGTGACTACCTAATTATCAAACTCAAGGGCTTTTCTTCAGTCCATCTATTTGAAGCTATTAACTATCTCCATATTGATGAGTTTTTTCCTCCTTTGATTCACTCTGTTTCATGCCTCCCTTTCCAATAGATCTCTCTCCTGCTTGGGATTCCTATTTTTCTCACCATCTAAAATTATATATTTCCACAAAGATTTATTTCTTTAACATATACCAACCACAATAAGATACCACCTCACACTCATTAGAATGTCTGTTATCAAGAAGACAAGAAATAACAAGTGTTGGTGAGGATGTGGAGAAAAGGGAATCAAGAAGACAAGAAATAACAAGTCCTGGTGAGGATGTGGAGAAAAGGGAATCCTTCTGCATGATTGGTGAGAATGTAAATTAGTGCAGCCACTGTAGAAAACAGTATGGAGGTTCCTCAAAATTTTAAGACTAGAACTACCATATGATTTAGCAATTCACTTTTGGATATTTACCTGAAAAATATGAAAACACTTATTCGTAAAGAGATATGTACCCCTATGTTTATTGCAGCATTATTTACAATAGCTAAGACATGGAAACAACTCAAGTGTCCATTCATGGATGATTGGATATCTTTATGGATGAGACCACCCCATACACACACACACACACACACACACACACACACACACACACACACACACACACACACTGGAATACCACTCAGCCATAAAAGAAATGAAATATTACCGTTTGTGACAACATGGATGGATCTCGAGAGTATTGTGCTAAGTGAAATAAGTCAAATATAAAAGGACAAAAACTGCGTGCTTTTACTCATGTGTAGACTATGAAACAAAAAGTAACAAACAAAACAAACTTATAGATCCAGACAACAGAATGGTGGTTACCAGAGGGGAAAGAGGGTGGGAGCAGGGTGAAGTGGATAAAGGGGATCAAATATATGATAATGGAAGGAAACTAGACTTTAGATGGGAAGCATGCAATAGAGAACATAGATGTCAAATTATAATCTTATACACCTGAAAATTATGTACTGTTACACTATGATTTTAAAAATTTACCTGTTCTTTTCCCCTTCTCTCTCTCTTATTAACATATTCTATTCTCAAGGGTCTCACTTTTACCTCTAGGTAGGTCCTTCTGAAATCTGCTTCTTGA
>NW_011911372.1:0-4188 GCF_000151845.1 Pteropus vampyrus | reverse complement strand
AAAATCTGAAAATTTCTGGCTATGGGAGGAGATTAGAACTTCCATAGGGTGTGGAATTTGGTTTAAATCAGTGGTTAAAGTGATAAAATAAGGAGACCATTAGATTGGGGTGGCTCTAATGCCTTAGTAGTTTATGTAAGCAAACCAAAACCTTAGCCCTAGGCAATGCACTCAAATTCAAGGAAATGAAACTTACAAACCACCAATCACAGCCAACTAGGCTTTCCCAAATTAGGCAACCTCTTAAGCTATAGCCAATCAAACGAATTCATTGTTTTGCATCCATGTCTTCCTATAAAAATCCTCTCTTCTAGCTCATGTTGGGAACAACTGCTTGGAAGGCACCCTGATGATTGGCATGTGTCTTCAGCTTCTTGCCCTTCATCCTTTGCCCTTACCCTTCTTCTTGCCTAAAGTGTGACTGGAATGCCTGTAAGTGTAGCTACCATCTTGTAATATGAAGAGAAAAGCCATTTGATAAAGATGGGGGAGCAGGAAAGTTGAAAGATATGGGGTCTTTGATAATCCTTGGCTGCTCATTAGTCCTGAACTTTACCACATCCAAATTTTATGTTACATGAAGAAAATAAACTCTATCTTGTTTAAGCCACTGTTGATTGGATTTCCTGTTATTTAGGTTTAACTCAATTCCAAATGATACTTTGAGTAATAGAGAATAATGGCTTGAAATAGAGGAGTAATAATGTGTGTGTGTGGGCGCGGGGAGGAGAACAGAGAGGAAGAATTTAAATCGAGAGTCATTTCTAAATAGCACTGAAAGTGATTGATTTCATAGGGTGAAGTGAATTTGAGCGACAGAGAACCTGATTAGGGATTTAGGAGAGGTGTCATTCACCCTATAAGAGATATAGCAGATTGCTCCCACATGACATATGACCTTAACCAGGTCTAATCTTCCTCTTCAGTATTTTAAAAGGTTGCTTGTCCTGGCATTTGGCCAGACCCAGAGCTTTGTTTAGAAAATATTTGACCCTGTTCACAGGTATTTTGTTGTGAGAAAAATATGAGCCTTTTTATGGAAGAAAAATTTATGCTAGGCTACTTATTTTTCACAAAAAGAATATTAAACTTGCCGCTTCACTCTTTGATATCTAAAGTGGATGAATTTTTCTATTATCAGTAATACATAATCTTGACACCTTGGACATGTACCAGGGAGCTGAAGCTTAATTGATTGTTATTTAGCATCTGCCAAAAATGTGGTTGAGGCAATGGGTATTTAAGAGAAGCAGTCTATGAAACACATTAACCTTCCATTCTCCAAGGCACTCTAAAAATTCACTACTGATGCCAAGTTAAATAATCTGAAAAAGTGTGCTGGGAATACATAAACTTAGATCCTAGAATAAAGTTCAACTTTATCCTATTAGCTCTTATCAAGAATTGATAAGGATCAACAAAAACAATAATCCCATGATTTACTGAGTTCTGTGATAGGTATTTGACATAACCATTTTACACGGTAATGTCTTAGGTTCCATATTATAATTTCCTATTACTAGATGAGGAAACTGAGGCTCATGAGATGAAATAATTTCCCCAAGGCCACGTAACTAGTAACTGTGGGAGGCAGTATTCAAACCCAGGTCTGGGATTTGAGACCTTCTGTTTTGTTGTCGTTGTTGTTGTTTGTTTGTTTTGTTTGTTTTAATTATACCATACTGTGGTCAAGAGAATACTGGCCACCCAAAGATGTCAACATTCTCATCCCCAGCACTGTGAATATGTGAGTTTGCATGATTAAATTAAGGATATTGAGATGCATAAAATATCCTGGATTATTTGGTAGGCCCAGTCTAGTCACATGGGTCTTTAAAAGAGGATAAATCTTTCCTGATTGTGGAGAGAGGAAAATGCGACTATGGAAGAGTGGTCAGACAGATACAATGTTGTTGGCTTTGAAGTCAAGGGAAGAGATACGTGAGTCAGAGGATGTCCATTGCCTTTAGAAGTTGTAAAGGCAAGGAAAGGGACTCCTTTAGAGTCTCCAAAAGGCACAAATCTCTGTTCATACCTTGATTTTAGCCCAGTGAGACCCAGGTCAGCCTTCTAACCTATGGAACTGAAAGATAATACATTTTTTTTTGTTTTAAGCCACTAAATTTGTGATAATTAATTATGGCAGCAATAGAAAACTAATGTACATGCTGACTTTCAATATAGTTAATAGATTTCTCCTTGCTTTTAGTTCTGAGAAAAGTCTATATTTACTCAAATTGGCATGACATTTATTCAAAGAACAATGATGTTTTCTTTTTGCCTCGGCTGACCAGAAGGCCAGAACTTATTTTACATTTTAATTGTCGTTATGGTATAGGTAAAAAATATTTTCTCATTTTTTATATGGTTTCTGATCTCTTCCTACATCTTTTTTTTTTTTTTGCATTTTTCTGTCTATATTCACACATATGTTTTTATATGAACATGTTAGAGAGAGAGAGAGAGAGAAAATAAGACAGGTGTAGTGGGGGTAGGAGAGAGAAAGGAGATTCTTATGAAAGTAGAGAGGTGATTTTTATACTGAGGTGTCTCAGTGGTATCATGGGACATATTTAACTGATTGCTTTTAAAACTAGAGGGAAAATCAAGTTTCCTAAAGTTTTGTCCAATTTTATAAATGCTTTATAAATGCTTATTTTGGGAAGATATTCCCCTGCCATTGGTATTTATTGCTCATATGTACTAATCAGACCTGTTTATTTTTAGTACATGGAAACTTCATTTCAGAAATGCAGCCCCTTTTTTGAAAGGGCTTCTATACAATTAAATCTGAATGGTAGAATTGTGATGATACTACTTTCAATTCTAGTGGGGAGACTGATGACAAGATAAGAAAGTTAAATCCACTAAAGACAAAGATTTCTAACACAAATGAGATTTGGTTTGCACCTTGCTGGGTATACAGAAGTTAGGCTGGCCACATTGTCAGCCAGGAGCCGCATCATTAACCAGAACTCTGTTCCTGCAGGACTGAGAGTCAATTAGGGAGTCATGATTTCACAAAAAGAAAAATAGCCTTCTGCCACTTCTACTGCAATATCTGTGTTACTAAGCAACAAAATTCTCCTATTTAGCAAAGCCCTAAATGAGGCTGGCGGTACAGTCTTAGAATAATGCTTAATACGTCATTATTCCCACCACTACAGCTTCATTGCATATCCAGTGACTGATTAGGGATAACAAGAAGGAGAGGGAGTGCTGTTTGGTGCACCTGCATGTAAAAGACCAAATAAAGTATTGATTTGGGCGAATCTAATGATGGTCATTTAGCGTGTTTATCTACTCACAGCATTCATTTGAGCTGACAAAGAATGCAGCACAACTCACTGTTAAATGTGTTCTAGAATTGTAAAGCCATAATGATTCTGTTCTGCCAGGTCACAAAGACACAAATATCACGACTCCCTGGATGTTACCAACTCTACTGACACCTGGTTATGATCTTTCTCTAAGGAAGATTTTGAGGAAAGA
Source organism: Pteropus vampyrus (assembly GCF_000151845.1). Lineage (NCBI taxonomy): Eukaryota > Metazoa > Chordata > Mammalia > Chiroptera > Pteropodidae > Pteropus > Pteropus vampyrus. Next base: position 696 of record NW_011911372.1, on the reverse strand, counting down.
TGACTGAAATCACCTGATGATTTTCCATATATCTTTTGAAACTTATAAAAACCTCCTTTGTGCTTTAAGATCTCTATTACTTCTGCAGAAATCTAATTTTAATGCGTGGGAAAGTTTGTTTCTTCTTTCCTGGTTTCCATGCTGAGAAGTTACTTCAAAGTACCTTTGCAGATATTCTTTTTTTTATTTCCTCCCCGTGCCCTTCTCTTTACCCTTGCCCTTTCTTCCAAGTATGTGGCTTCTAAGGGTTATCATTGTGAAGCAGATGTTAAAGGGACATGTGCCGAGAGTAAAAGCCACGTCCATCTTGGGTCAAATCTTTTCAAAAATTATTATGGACTAATAAGTGACATTTATGCCATAGCATTTTAAGTTCATAAAACAATTTAGAAGTATTCTTCCATTTTTCAAACTATCTTACTGTCCTTTTTATCCACCTCTATTACTGGATGCATTTTTATGCCTGAGCATAGAGACATAAAAAAGGAGAAATATTTAATATTCCCTTCTACCATTTCTATGACATGCAACATTTAGAGAGCATAGCACTAGACAATTCTAATTCTATTAGATATAAAATAAAATTAAAATGGAAAAGAATGAAAAACATAACTTCTTTAGAGATGAAAGGTAGAGTAAATGGAGGTAATATTCTCATTGAGACTGGCTAGCAGTGAGAGTTAAAATCCTTTCCCA
>NW_011911371.1:0-3490 GCF_000151845.1 Pteropus vampyrus | reverse complement strand
ACAGCTTTTCTGAAGTACTTCTGACCCCCAAGGAGCTGCTATGTGAGGGGTCTCTGCCTAAGCAATTGTCTGCAACCCTGGTGAGTGAGGTTTGTAGGGAAGTAAGTGTATTTAACCTATTTACACCCTTTTTCTTCCTACAAATAAGGAAAATAAGGAAGAATCAACTGTACTTGATTACATAGTCTTACTCCATTTCACTTCCCAATCATTACTACCTTAACTTTCTGGAACCACTTCTCACTGATCACTGGAAGAATGGGCTACCGAGTATCTGCTGTTACCACCTTCCCCATAATCCTTCCCTAACACCAGAAAACAGGCTCCAGGTGTCATTCTTCCATTTTCCCTGGTCACTATGAATTTCTTCTGTGGAATTAGATGAACTCAATGCTTAAGCCCCAAGCTGTATCACCTGTCACGCCAAACGCTCAAAAGGAAATAAAAAGAAGTTAATAGTATTATAGGAAGTCTCCCAGAATTAATCTATAGAAATCTGCAGGTCAGGTCTAAATTACCATACTACTTCTGGGATAGAGAGGCTGCTGTACTCTCTTTAAATAAAGTTCAGTCAACATGACTAAATAGCGGCCTGGATACCGTGTGGCCACACAGGGTTCATGAGCCATGTCCACAGGCACCTGAGCTTTTGTTAAACTCAAACTCAATACCTCAGTCTGGCATGGAGACAGGATTACAAGGCAGCTGTCACACTTACATAGCTCAAAGTGGCACAGCAAATATTTAGAATTACATCCTGTATGGGCTCCATCACTGTGGACACCCCACCCTGCCCCACAACATTTAAGCACAGTTTTCTTTTCTTGGGAGCTGTGTGCATCGCAGCTCTTAGGCAAACCCAGTGCTCAAGCTTTTCACCTTTGTTCTTCCCATAGCATTTCATTTTAATGTCAGCTAACAACAGAAAATCTAAGAAAGCAGTTCTCCCACAAAACCCATGGATCCAATCAGCATAAAAGTGTCAGAGCTGACCAAGCTTGCATCAATCCTGTATTAAAATTTCACGAAAAAATCCTTTAAGGTAAACCGTTACAAAGTATGTTTTTATCAGCTGTGCTGGATATTATACATGTAGAAAAACCAATACTAACACATGTGACAGATAAAATGGGTCACAGCTGCATGTCATTCTTTGAATTACAGCAGAAATAAATTTTAAAGTATCATCTAAAGGAACTCCGCGCCCTCTGGTTCATATTTTTAAGATTCAAACCAACATTAAACAGTACATCATTCAACACAAATATTAGAGAATATTTCCCCTAAATATTCTGTTACTATTTGATAAGTGACAAATGCTAAGAGTTATCTCCTCAGAAAAATATCACTGTGTCTGTTATTAAGAGTCCAGTTACCTATGTATGTGCTTATATTTGCTTATTTCCCAAAAAAATAAGGTAGCTTTTTATAGTAACTTAGATTAGCTGACATCTCAACTCTGAGACAAAAATTATTTTAACATTTAACCCAAAAGAGCAGTAAACAGAGATTTTTCAGTTACTGCTTTAGTAAGAAAATGTTTGTTTTATAAAAATTGCCTATTTCTTCTGAATAGGCTAAATATCAAAATAGTTTTCCTATCATTCGAGTCATTAATCCTGTTGCTACCTTTATAACATAATAAAAATTAAAAATTATGTAACTGCAAAGCTTAGTTTGTACTTTTCCACTGTATAATTTATTCACATTTTTTAAAAACATATTCTTTTTTATATAGTTATATGCCAATAAGTAGTGTGTAGTTCTACAGCTTCCTCAAAATATAGGAAGAAAAACACAGATACTTGCCATACTAATAACCAGTTTTTATTTTACTTTTTTTTAAGGAAATATTATTAATTTAAAAAGACAGTTTCAAAAAATTTAATAGGATTCCCAGCAATGATTGATTATTTCTGAGATCTAAGAGATCTGAAACATAATTATAAAAAGCTAAAAGCCAAAGGACTTATTCCTACTTTTTCCTTTTTTAAAAGAGTCCAGACAATCTGTCACATCAAGGAAGTTGGGCAAATTCCTGCGGCCACAGCCTTAGTCGTCCTCAGAATCACTGCCCCTCCTCATGGGGACGGCGCACCGCACCGAGGACAGCAACGCATCTTCAACTGGTTTCTTAGGGTTTTCCTCCAGGTCTGTCTTGATGGCTCCAGACTCAGACAATTTCCACTCCAACTCTACACGATAAAGAAAAAGCAAATCACCTAAGACAGTCTGCATGGGGCTGTCACCTGCAAGTCCATCAAGCTAGTTTTTTTCTAAGCAGAAGGTACAATCATCAACATTTGATGACAATATAATATTAATGCATAATACATGAGGTACCCAGAAGAAAGGAAAAAAAAAATCAGACCTTTAAAAAGGAAAAAGATACTGTCAAACACAAGGTATTACATACATCGGAACCTGGACGGTAATTAAAAGAACGAACAAAGACTAAACTGATCTTCTAATGACTATAGTTTCTCAGATTGTACAATTTCCCAAGAAAGAAATCAGCATGAAATATTTAAAGAAAATCCTTTTCACAGTCCTGCAATCTAATTATTAAATCTAATTTTAGTTAACAAAAGGAAATTCACGTCCAATATCACAATTAATCAAAGAATGTCTGATGACAACCTAGAACTGACAAACTTGTTCCAAGGAATAACAAAAAGGTACCAGAAAATGAAGAATCAGTGACTAAAGGTTCAGTTCCTATATTTCACTCTCTTATAATCAGTGAAACTACACATGGGTGTGATATCTTATGAAGCAAAATCGAGTGAAGTTATTTTTCCACTGCAGAGAGGACCTAGGCAGAACTAAGGGACTAGGTGGGAGATTCTACAACAAAAGCCTGGTTTAGAAGCAATGCTCTGTCATATTTCATTAAAATAAAATATTTTAATTTCATAAAAATTAAAATAATAAAAAACCATTACAATATGTTACTGAAGTCATAATAATTTAAAGTGCTCATGGAGGTGACTAACATTAGTATTTTCAGGACTAGGTACTACTGTTAATGAATTTTCAAAAATTTCTTTAAAAAAAAAAGATTTCTGATTCTCAACTCAAGAATACATTCAGATCTGAGCAAACATACATATGTATGAGTATATGTAATTAGTGTCATTCACTTATGCATAGTAATCACTGTTTTAGAAGTTCGCTAATCCTTAAATAAGACTTATTCTAGAAATAAAGACTATAACTACTATTGCACACCTCTCTCTCTCCTCTCACAGTCTGGTCGAAAAGACCAAAATAAAATGCAAACCTATATTTAGCCTGATGTGCTGTATGCCTTTGAATATTGGAATAATGTATTACTGATGTAATATGTGTATTTATGAATGTGTATGTTTATACTTTTCCATTTGAATATCTTATATAAAGTTATATAAAGCAGTGTATAAGGACTTAGCAAGAGGCCCTCAGGCCTCAGTCTCTCTCATGTTATGTGTGGAAAAAAAAAATATGTATA
>NW_011911370.1:0-2731 GCF_000151845.1 Pteropus vampyrus | reverse complement strand
CACTAAAAGGAAAAACAATTTATAATTGCCCTCACAGTTGCTTAAACCGTCTTTTATAAATGTCTTAATTTGGTCTCAATGCAAAAAAATCCTCCGTTACATTGAAAGAATTCTAGCTATTTTGTATGACCTGGACATTTGAAAAAATATTATTTAATATTTGTTCATTACGTTTTCAGACAAAGTGGGACCTCCCAGTGGGGTACATTTTAACACATTTAGGAATAAACAGGGAATATTCAATGAAATTCAAGTTTTATAAGATGAAGGCATGGCAAGAGGTATCTGATTGCTGTGGAGAAACAAGTTTCAGGAAACTAATCTTAAAAAGATATAAACAGCATGCTTTATCTAACTTGGTGAAAGACTGCAGTTTAAAGTTGTTCAATGGGTACAAAGAATATTGTTGCCGATTGTATTTACCTCTTGAAGATGAGTGGGTGCCAAAAAGTGAGTTCAGGGTTTTTTTTTGATATCTGTTTATTTTTAAATGGAGATGGGAGTGGTGATGGAAATGGCTTTCTACTCGAAGCTGCTCTTGTTGGTAAATGTTTCTTTTTTAGACTTTGTTTAATAAATCAGGCATTTAAATGAAAACATCAAAAGAGAAATAGGATTATAGATACTGAATTATATGATTAAAGTTAATCCTAAAATATAAATGAGGAAAATGTCCTTCAAAAATGAAATAAATAGTAAGGCATGGTGGCAGGCAGATCAGTATTCTCTTTTTTTCTCACATGGCCCTCCCCAAACCAGAGATTTCTTTACTGTCCTATTCTGAATGCCTGCTTCTGAGTGGCTTTCTGGTGTTTGCATAGGTCACCATTCTGGGGGTTGTCATTTAAGAATACTGCGTCCCAGGAGCCAGGCAGGTTCAGCTTCCAGGAATCTTTGTCTAAAGAATGGCCAAACGTCTTTGGCATTGGTTCTTAGCTTTAAGCTGGCTTCCTCCAAGTCATTCCCTCAGTGGGAGTCAGTGGGAAAACCTTGGAGAAAGTCAGGCAAGAGGGAGAGCAAAGGAGATTCTCAGAACAAAGGAAGGATGATGTCAGTATCCTAGTTAGTGCTCTTCTGCAAAAAGGGGGAAATAAGTTATCTTAGATTCTTGTTGCTGTTTCTAAACCTTTTTTAAAATGTGAATTGTAATACACAGACATTTAAGTGGTTGGTTAAGATTCTTCCCTTCTTACTCTGCTACCTGCACTGTCTTTCCTTCTGGTGATAATTTCAGAAGATAACAGTTGAGAGGCTGTGCTAAGAGAAGAAGAGGGAAATAGGAATTAAGATAAAAAACCCACGAAAATATCAGTGAAGGAGTAAGTTTGAGATCCCTGCAAATGAGAAAATCCTGAAGTCAAGTTCCTTATGATAATATTCAAGGCAACTGAAAGGGGGACTAAGACAAGGTGTGAGAAAAGGGGAGAAAAGAAGAAGGGACTGGACCCTTCCAGGCCTTTTTCTTGACTCCATTAGTTTCAAACTACTTTGTTCTTAAGACTGATGCTAATAGACTTGAATTAGAATTTACCGTGTTTTTCTTGAGATCTAGATTTTTAGGTAATACGTAAGTTAATTATGAAAACTAAAACAGCTGCAGTTGACCTTTCACAGTCTTGCATGTTTTGGATATGAAAATTCAGAGATATTTAGTTCTTTTTCTCCACTTGGAAGTTGTTCTGAATAGACTTCATTTAATGAGGAATTGATATAGTAGGAGAAACCTTAAGATAATGAAAATATTTTGATTAATTCTGGATACGTGGGATTTGATAAAGGTACATTGCTACTTGAATACGCAAGTTAATATAAATTTTAAAATGAGGTAATTTTTCTTACAGTCCTATTTCGTGACGGATTACGACCCAACCATCGAGGATTCCTACACAAAGCAGTGTGTGATAGATGACAGAGCAGCCCGGCTAGACAGTAAGCAATCTATCCTTTATTTGATGATTTACATATCATGTTTTCAAAAACTAAGCTCTGGTGTTTTTCTAGGTTAAATATAATTAGACGATCTTAAATATAAGCCCACCTCTTTCATTAGTTTTGACTGATAAATCTGCATATTTGCAATTTAACTATTCCTCAGTAAATATAATGTAAAACAGTAATTGGATTGTTCTTGTGAAACTAGTCATGTCATTGTAACTTGTTAAAGTTGTGTTTATTGTGACATTTGGGAAAAAATGTGAGGTTTCAGTGTCTACTGTTAAATCAAAAATTTGAACTTCCACCACTGGAAGTCTTTTTAAAAGAGTTTATTAGATCATTGCTAGGAAAAAAAGAAGATGGCCAGGTATGAAAAGCTAATATCCATTGTCCTGGATGGAGTTCTGCAAGCATTTGTATACATCAGGTTGTATGTGTGTTGGGGTGCGGTGGGGTGACGTAAGCCATTCTTGAAAGGGTTTTCATTAGCTCTAGACAAAAGGGATGGGAGAAGGGGAAGAAGTGCTAGTTCTGGGATAGGCCCTGCAGAGCCCTCAAGGAGGAAGTGTCAGCTCCTGTGGATTAGCTGGGGACAGCAGATTGGAAGAGTCATGTGTTGATGAGAAGGGGCGGGTGGGGGAGTGGGGGGGTGGGGGGGTATCCAGTGGCGCCTGGCTATTCTCTTTTGGATAATCACAGACATACAGGAATGTGAGCAGTCTTTTGTCAGAGCTGGTCCACAGCTATTAACAACAGGCTTACTGTTCTGTCTCTGCCTCTCATGACCTCTGTAATT
>NW_011911369.1:0-938 GCF_000151845.1 Pteropus vampyrus | reverse complement strand
GGTCCCTCTGCTCGAGGCCACTTGTGCCTTCCGCTGGCCACAGGGCAGGGCGCGTGGTACACGCCTCTGGTGGTGGCGCTTCCTTCCCTGCCCCGCGCTGGGATAGACGTGTCCCGTCGGAGCTGCCGGTGGCAGGCTTCATGGTGACAGCCCGGCCTGTCCATCCAGCCTCACCCACGACGTCCAGTAGTCTGTGGGTCCGTCTCCCTTTTTTCCCAGGGCCCTGCAAGGGTCCTGGAGGGGACCTTCCGCGCTGCGCCCCCTGCCCCCATCCCTCCTGTCCTTGCCCGCTCGCCCGCTCGCCCAGAGCAGTGTGTGCGAGGGAGCCGAGCCCGCGGTGATCCCGGAGCAGGGTTCACGAGACGGGCGACCCCCCCATCCGGGCCGCAGAGTTAATGAACGTGGTCTAACACATCTTGAGGCGAAATTATGCAGTCGGATATGAATAAAATCCTGATCTTTCGCAAAATACAAATCTGGCGCTTGGAACAATTCACAATCACTCAAATTACTAGTTGTGCACGAGAATGCTCTGCCCTGGGGCTGTGCGGCCCTCTAGTCAGCAATGACTCAGCCGTCGGAAACGGGCCCCGGGACCCTTGGCCGAGGTGAGGGGCCGGCGGGTGACAGACGCGGGCCCTGGGGGCGGCCACCAGGGAGATGTGCGGTTCCTGCCGTGGTCTCAGCCCCTGCAGGCTCTGGCCTGCGCGAGGAGCCCACCCTCACCCCTGCAGCGTCTTCTGAGACCGACGGGAAACGGGCTCTGGGCCGGGCTGTGGTGACAGGTGGCTGTGTGGCCTCTTCCTGGTTCTCTGCACCCCAGGTCCTGTCCACAGAGAGGGGCTGGGGTCGGCCCGGGAAGGCTCACTCCCTCCTAGGCACCGCCTGAGCCGCCCCTGGCCAGGACGAAGGTGTCGCCTGGTTTAGAGGGGGACCCG
>NW_011911368.1:0-1896 GCF_000151845.1 Pteropus vampyrus | reverse complement strand
AAGCGCCACCTGACTGCGGCCACATGTGGTGACTGGAGTTGTTCTTAAAAGAATTGAACGAAAAACTGTGAGTCAAAGAAAACACTTTGTAAGTGGTAACGTACTTTATAAAAACAAGATGTTGTGATTGTTTTTATTAAATTACTATTAGTACAACTAGATCCATTGTTTGTTTAAGGAGGTGACACTCTGTTAGGCCAGAGGAAGAAAAGGAAATGAGCAAAGGAGACACAGCGCGTTAGTAACACATCTTTAACTTTCTAAATTTCACGATAAAACATTTGTCATCCTCTGTACTTATTTGATGTTCACCAAGGCAAGCTAATGGCTTGCCTTAATTTCCCTATTTTGGGGAACCTCAGTCTTAAGGGAGCAAGCTTAGATTCCTTAGATTTTGCCTTCATGATAGATCACCTTCACAAGAATACTGCACAACTTGTTTCTTTCCCATATGTAGAAATTCCATGGCATTTCAGGAAAAGTTTTTCAAGTGTAATAGATTTTTACAAATAAATTTCTGATCTATTTGAATATTTTCATCTTTAGATTATATAGCATTAGTATTTGCTGCTTTTTTAATGTATACGTTTTTCCTGTTTACAGGAAAATTGTTAAATTGCTAAAAAGGACAATTCTTAACCAGCGGAAAAACTTACTTGCAAACACTCTCCAAATGGTTCAATGTGCTAGTTTATGCACGAAGAAGGATAAAAAAAAAAAAAAAAATTCTGATAAAATTGTTTTCATCTGTGGACATTTTCCAAATTCAACTTTTGGTAAATATTAATATCAACAGCTGGAAAGACTTGTAATACTTAGTAGGGGTAATTTTTCAAAGTGCTGGTTAGAGTTTGAAGCCACACTATTCCCGTTGATCTTAATAAAAATCATGTTTCTAAGACCTAAGCGAATGATGTGAGAATGTGGGGATTAGATTTAGAAACTCAGATTTAAAAATTGGTATTGGACCAACACATTAACTATAAACCTTATTCTAAACAGAGCATTTAAGTGTGATTCTTTAAAAAAATAAAACTAGCTGTATCTAAGAGTAAAGAACCAGTTCATCTTTCCATAAACGTTTCCCCTAGTTTGAGATTCTTTTCCTTTCTAATTACTCCCAGATTCCCCATGAAATCACTAAACAGTATGTGCCGACATCCTTGATACTTCGAATGGTGTCTGGTACATAGCAGACTCTCGATATATATCATTTTAAACAAACAACTAACTAACTGTGCTTTCTCTTTCTCTTTTCTTCTTCATCTAAAGAATTAAATATTAATATCAACAACTGGAAACATAAAAAATAATAATAATCAAAGAAACAGGAAAGTACACTAAATTGCATAGGTGTCTTTATTTCCGGGGTAAGATTTCTCACTGATTTGTGTGTTGCTCCTGTTTGAAAAAGGAGACTGTTCTCGACCCTTTAACCTTGGGCATTCGCCGTGATGTCAGCAAAGATCGGTCCTCATTCTTTCAGCTTTCCTTCCTCCAGCCCTGAAAATGGTTTCTATCTCTTGGCTTTGTTTCAGAGTCGATATCTTGGGTGACTTCGTTCCGTAAGTTCAGAAAGTAATTTTTTATCTCCCCATTTGGCTGAGAACACACCATGATAGTACTTACATATGAAATATGAATGATCCTCCTTTGCTGCTGTACACCAAATACACAGGACAAGACAGTCCTTGCATAGCAAGGAAGTCACCGATGTGGGAAGCGAAAGAGAGGAGAAACCTACTCCTTACCGAGCACCTGCTGTGTGCCACACACAGTCTTCACAATCATCTCCACATCTAGCTGTGGTCTTAGTTTTATAGATATGGAAAGGGAGACGACCGGGGGTCAGGACATTAACTGAAGACGTCTCTCATTTTGGAAATATAGGAACTC
>NW_011911367.1:0-2706 GCF_000151845.1 Pteropus vampyrus | reverse complement strand
GAGCCTAATTCCTCCCTCTTCCCTTCAGAGGAATAGAACGTTATGGATGTGATGGTGTGACTTCAGAGACTAGATCACAAAAAACACGTGGCTTCTGCCTTGCTCTTTATCTTAGACCATCCAAGGAAGCCAGCCGCCACATTGTGAGAACATTCAAGCAGCCCTTGGAGAGGACCATATGGCAAGAAACTGAGGTATCCTGCCTACAGCAATGTGAATACACCATCTTAGAAGCAGATTCCCCAGTCCAGCCTTCAGCTGACTATAGACTCATGAGAGACCCAGATCCAAAACCACACAGCTAAGTCAGTCTCAAATTCCTGACCCACAGAAACTATAAGATAATAAATGTTTATTGTTTAAGCTTCTCCAGTTTGGGTAGTTTGTTACGCAGCAGTAGACAACTCCTTAATTCACCATCACCCTCTCGCCACCCATAACACAGATAGAACTGCCCTTAACTGTTAATTAGTCTAGATACAGGGGCTCCTAACTTTTTTCGTGCCAGTGTATTAGTTCCCTAGTGCTGCTGTAATAAATTACCATAAACTCAGTGGCTTAAAACAATACAACTTTATTCTCTTACAGTTCTGGAGGTCAGAAGTTAGAATGAGTCTCACGGGGCTACGATCAAGGTGTCAGCAGGGCTATTTCCTTCTGGAGCCTCCAGGAGAGAATCTGTTTCCTTGACTTTTCCAGTTTCTAGAGGTTGCCCATGTCCCTCAGTTTGCAGGCCCCTTTCCTCCTGAAAGCAGCAAGCACATCACTCCAGCCTCTTCCATTATCCCTTCTTCCACTCTCTCTCTGACCCCAACTCCTCTCTCTCTTGCTTATAAAGACCCTTGTGATTACACTGGGCCCACCTGGATTCTCCAGGTCAACCTCCCCATTTTAAGGTCAGCAGATGAGCCACCTTCATTCTATCTGCATCCTAATTGCCCCTTTGCCATGACATTTCACAGGTTCTGGGTGTCAGGATGTGGACATCTTTAGGGGCCATTATTCTATCAACCACAGCCATCCTGGTGAAATGTATGAACCCCCTCTCAGAATAATGCTTTTTAAATGCATTAAATAACATACATAAGACTACAAAAGAAATTAATTCCACTGAATACAATTATCAAACTACTTTTTTAAATTATGATATAGTAATATATGCACTTCTCTTTTGATACTTTATAAGATCTAAGAATTAATCCAGTAATGACTTTAATTTCGAAGTGCAGATGGATGTATATATTTCGAAATTATCTACAATAATGTGATATGAAAAATTGTGATTTCTGTGGGTGAGTGGCATAATCCCAGGTACTTTTACTACTGTGATTTGTTGCCTGCATTTACAATAAAAGGAAATGCTACTTTTTTATTAGAGGTTAGTGATTTTTTTTTCCTTTTCAAATTCACACCAAATTTGGCTTACGCTGGTAGAATCAAAGCATTTACTTAATTTTTAAAAAATAAATAGTACTGCAGTAAGTTACAGTAGGACACTATCCTTCTCAAATCCCTAGAAACTCCCTCGTCTCAATTCAATTCAAATTTTTTAAGACCCAACTATGTACCTTCATATACCCAAAATGAGCAAGGAAAATAACAAAGGTATGAAAAGTCAGTGACAACACGGAAATAAAGCAAGGATTCTGATAATTTATAGAGGAAAATCTGCTCTCTAACTTGAAAATGGACATCTTTGTGTTCTAAATCTAATGAAATCAAACCAAGGTGGGGAAAATGTGGGAGGAAATGAAGGGTATAGGATTTGCAAACATGACAACAGTGACATCTAGTGGTAACATTCTGGTAAAGCAGCTCAAGTACCTACCAGGGAGCGCTGCAGACAGAAGCAAGCACAGAGAGCCACATTCATTGAATATTTTTGAGCACCTATTGTAGATTGATATCCCATTAGGCCCAGGTGGGCACCCTGCTCAGGTACTTTCCCCTCCCCTGGCTCCATTCCACAGCATGATGGCCTCATGTGTATACGCCCCAGCCAAATCCCAGATACAGAGTAGGTAAAAAAATGATTTTGGCTACTCTTATCTTTCTAAAACAGGCTGACTAGAGATTCAGTACCAAAGTAAAACACCATGCAAGTAAGAGATGACCAAATCTAGGTAAGGGATATTTGTCCATGGGAGCAAAGAAAAACATGAACTGCGGTAGATTATGATATTGGAGACCTGGAGGTGGGGTCATTCAATTCTTCATAAACTTGGATCATTCCCACTTGGATCATTCCTTTTTCCTTCCTCTGACAAACCCAAAGTGCCTTAAAGGTAGTACAAATGCCATGAGAAAAGAAGGGAAGGGCAAGAAGTAAGAGGGACAGTGTTTGGTGGAAACACTGTGAGGTCCCTGGGCCGCCTGCTCAAACCTGGAAAGGCACACACTTGTGGTGGGTCCATCCTGGAAAGCAAGGGCGATCCCGGACACCGCTCTTCTCTGTCCTGAGGCCCTACCCCACAGGTCAGGTTGAAAATCCACTGGAACCTGGGTGGTCAAAGTCCAGTGGTTGGAGAAGAGGACATGCAGGCCCCAGAACATGCTCGGGGCCATTTGCGCAGGGAATTGCTGAGCCTCTGATCCCCAAGGTAAGGTGTAAAAGGGTCTAGAGGTGGACTCCTGGTGTACACTGCACTTAGCCCCATAGACTCCTCTGCCAATGGGATAGACATGGCTAGAGGAGTGCCATTGTCA
>NW_011911366.1:0-1175 GCF_000151845.1 Pteropus vampyrus | reverse complement strand
TTTTTTTTTTCTTGTAAAAGTTTTAGCTAGCAAAGTTTATGTCCTGCTTCTAATGATATCTTCATGGAATGTAAAACATTTTCCTTCATTTTTTAAAGTTCATGATCTAAATAACATAAAATAAATGTAACATATTTGAAAATAAAAAGAATCTATAATGTTTGTTTTTCTAACATTATGAAAACCAATGTAACAAGTTTATAAGACTAGAATATATTTATACCTGATCTTTATTATTCTGTTTTGTATTATTATTTAGATTTTATATATATTTGTTAGCTCAAAAATAATATATTATTTTTAAAATTATTTGGCTAGCATAGTTTCTCTTATTTTTATAATAATTATTTTATTTCCATATATAACTACTTGAATATTCTTTATTCAGTGTTATTTATTCAAACAGCAGCATTAACAAAAATCACTAATTTTTCTCACGCAATAATAATCATTATACTTGAACTATGACTGTGAGGCTATTAATAAAAAACAAATCAAGAAACAAAAAACAAATAATGAGGTTTTTCAGTCCAGGTTATATCTAGAATATTTACTAAACTCATGTGAGAATAGTCAGAAATTACTAGTAAATCTAAATAAAATGCTTTGTTCACGTTACCAATGCTTTTTCTGATAAAGATTTTGTGCTCATGTATGCTACCATGGATCATTGTGCAAAGTCAGTTCAGGTAGACTAGAAATGGCATTGCAATAGACATGCAGATTTTCAAACTTATAAAGACAGAAGAAAATTGAAGCTGAGAGCAGATTTTGACTAAATCTGTGTCCAACATTCAGCTTCCATGCATCTCTAACACAGAGCACTGGTGAAGGATGTCCTTTGAGTTGTGGTCAGAAGCATTATAGTAATACAAATAATATAGGAAATAGAGCCTCTCATTAAAGTCAAATGAGAATTTGTTCATTAATTAAAGATATGTCATTCCTAAAGTTACAGGGATATACTTACTATGAAGGAAAGTAAAGTTAAATGGATATACTGGCTTACGGGGGAAAGTAGAAACTTTTCCTTAAAGGTTGGAAGATGGTAATGGTAAAGCCTAGATTACTCATTGATTAATTGATACCCCAAAAATTTTAAAAGAATTTAATTTAGATAATGTCTTTCTAAGGTGTGAACAAGTTAAGGGAAACCCATCAAGGGATGGTGACAC
>NW_011911365.1:0-2072 GCF_000151845.1 Pteropus vampyrus | reverse complement strand
TTCTACCTGGGAGTGAAAATAATTTCTATTTAATAAGGTTGATGTGAAGAGTACATGAGATAATGTGTACAAAGTGCTCAGCACAGAACTTGGCAGGTAATGCTTCTTAAAAGTCAGCTGCTGTGGTAAAGGCTGCCAGTTACCTATCCTATATACATAAACTTTGTTTTAGACTAACAGAATCACAGTTTTTTGGGGGTAAGATTTTATAGCCACTAAAGACTATGTTTTCCCAACTATTCTGCAGATAAATGTGACCCTGTGAAACAGCTATGACCAATGGGGATGCTATGAAACTGTGAATGTACCATCAAGGAAACTATTTTTGTTTTTAACCCCTTCTTTCTGCCTGGAACCACAGCTATGTTGCCCAAACATTAGCAGCAATCTTGTGACCATGAGACAACTTGGAAGATGAAAGTCAAGTGCTAAATATGATGAAGCAGAAATATTATAGAAGTTTACGTTCCTGATGATAGCATGCATTTGACAATTTTTGGTTGCCCACCTATGATAATTAATTTTATGTGTCCACTTGGCTAGTCCGTTGTACCTAGATATTTTGTCAAATGTTATTCTAGATGTTTCTTTGAAAATATTTTTAATAAGATTAACATTTAAATCAGTAGACTTTGAGTAAAGCAGATTATCCTCCATAATGTGGGTGAGCCTCTTCCAATTAATTGAAATCCTTAATAAAAAAAAGACTAATTTCCCCAGAAGAAGAGGGAATTCTGCCAGCAGTGTGCTTTAGACTTGAACTACAACCCCTCTCTGGTCTCTAGCCTGCTGGCCTACATAAACTCATGAGCTAATTCTTTAAATTCTCTCTCTTTCCACATATACATGTATACATACATATATGTGTATATGTATATATTGGTTCTATTGGTTCTATTTCTCTGAACAACCCAAACTAATACATTCATTAAGCAAAATTAAAATCTAATTTATTTAAATACCTATTTTCCAGGTTTCTGTTGCTGTTGAGCAAAATTCTTTGCTGTACATTGGTCATCTTTGTCAATTGTTACAATGCTATCGTGATCATCATTATGTGTCAAAAAGCTCAGTTTGTTTCCATGCTTAAATTCAGCTAGGGATAAATGGTCTTCAAACTTTCCACAGAAGAAAGTAGAAACAATAAAATATAGAAAAAGGAATGGAATCCCACATTTAACTTCCAAAAAGCACTTATTATTACTAAATTATTTACTTGAGTACACTGTTACTCTGAAGTTATGGTCTTAAGACATCAAGGTAACACTTGTGTGGCAAAAGGTATCAGGCACTGAGGAGGAGACATATATTCTCACTGTGCACAGCTGGGTAACTGTCCTTCACGTAAGGCTATGTAAGCAATGCTGGAGCAAAACTAAGATGTTTGTGAAGTTCGTAGCACTCCATGTCTACCCAACAAAGCTCAAGTGCAATGCTGCTGAACACATTGCATATTCTAGTTATTTAATATAATATCAAATAGAACTATTAAAACATTTGTAAGCCTCAGGTTCCTTTCTTTAAGTATAATTTTACAGATTTACATAGTATAGATGATATATTAAAAATGGCTTTGTTCTGATAGTACCTCTGGTGAAAAGCCCATCTAACCCCTGTGTCTCCTTCATGATCCCTGAGGAATCCCTGTGGAACCTCTTAGAGTTCTTCATAACCAAGATAAAAAAAAAAAAAAAAAAAATCCCTGATCTATAGATTTCACTGAAGATCTATGCCTTTATTCATTCTTCAAACATTGCAAAGATTAGGCTCATGCCTTCCTCTCTTATCCCATTGCAATGCCATATCTACCATGTGCCTCATTCTATTTATTTTTTATCTCTCTAGATTCAATGCACCAGTTGTGCTTTAGCTTCAAAAGTTTTTCTCTTTTTGCCACTTTTATTTATTTGTTTGTTTATTTATTTATTTATTTATTTATTCATTCATTCATTCATTTTTAATAATACTTTGGGGGAGCAAAGTTTGCCACCCCAAAATACGCCTTTTGGATATTGATTATTTTAAGTTGATTGTTTTTAAGAAACAAAAGACTCAGAAGAACCTTTGAACTT
>NW_011911364.1:0-1194 GCF_000151845.1 Pteropus vampyrus | reverse complement strand
TTCCTGTGCCATTTCCTAACGAAAGGAAGCAGTGTTCCTGGGATATCTGGCTGATTCTAGGAGCCTGGAGCGGTGCAAGATGAGGCTGGAACATATGCAAGATGGACATGTTCACGCTGAGCCAGAAAGCAAGGAACTGTTCAACAAAAAACCTCACATAACAGAGTGTACTGATCCGACTTAGGACCCAACTGAAAAGGCTACCTCTCAATGGCTCAAACTGGAACAATCGAGAAAAAAAAGGAAAGAAAATATTGGGTTTTTGGGGTGATCACTTTGCGAGTTATGTGAATTTGTGATTACTGAAACTGTCATATTATTGTATGCCAACTATAATTGAAAAAAATCTCATTGAACTGTACAATGTAAACATGAGCAGCTAATTGTCTATTATATTTCGATAATGCTAGGTAAATATTTTAAAAATAAAAACAGTAGCCCAAATGGTCAGTTATTGAAATCAACCAATATTTGTAAAACAAAGGAGCCTCATCTAGGAAGGTACATGGCTCTTTATACAGTCCCATGGCTGGCCCTTAGTTTAGTTGAGATATCCATCTTTGAATGGATTTCTCCTCAGATAGATGCCTCAGACAATCAAAGCTTTTGTCAGGCACTTGTATTACAAAAGAAGAAAAAAATGAAATCAGGGCTTACTCTATATTGTGTGTGTGGGGGGAAGGGGGGCGAGGAGTTAAGAGTATTAGTTACTGATAGGCTGAGATCGGCAGGAAATACACACCAAATAGCCTGGCCTCCCAGTACTGACTAGTGTTTCCAGAGCAGTGCAGGTGACATCTGAAGGGATGGTTAGAGAAAATCGGTCATAAGGCCTTTTGAAGCAAGAAAGAGGAGAGTGGAGGTGATAAGGAGGGTAGGGCTTGGGCTATTTCTATGAGTACACATGTGTGAGTATATATATCTGATGTTAACTTTGATGTGTTTCTTTACAAACCTCAAAGCATATTCTATGCATATCCAAGAACATATATGTACACACGTAAATAGATATTCAAGCGTACAAACGTGATAGGTTTAATGAATTTTACTCATTCATTTTTTAACAGATGAATGAGAATGCACGGACATAGCAGCAGGTGAGGTCATCCCCTTTTCCCAGCAGCTTGTCCAGCTTCAGGTTCTAGCACTCTCTCCCACCTCTTTTCACCAGCACAACAGTCCTCTACCTGCATT
>NW_011911363.1:0-2622 GCF_000151845.1 Pteropus vampyrus | reverse complement strand
CACGCTGGGGCCCGGGGCGCGGCCTTGCAGCTACTTACGGCTCCGGGGAGGCGCCCGCGTGGCGCGCGCTGCGCTGTCCCCGCCCCGAGCCCGCCACGGAAACCAGCGGCCTTAAAGGGCCGGGAGCGGCAGAGGTGGGCGCCTCCGCCCCCGACGCGCGCTTCTGGAGTCACCTCCTGCTTGCGCCGCAGACAGGTGCGGGACCAGCGCTGGAGGGCACGGGGCCGACGCAGTGCCGAGAAGACTTTGCGTTGGGGGAGGGGGGGCGGGTCGGCCCTTCCCCAGCTGGATCCCCCAAGATATTCCAGCTACCAAATCGGCTTCCCCGATAGCCGACCCCCGCAGCCGACCGCAGAGTTGGCTGCATAGCGAGGTGCGGAGTAGCGGGCGGGTGCGCAGAAGGTTTAGGGTGCGCTGGCGACCGGTGAGCGTGAAGCCACCTTCCTGGCACTGGCTACGCCCTTGTGCTGGTTCCACTTATCTATGTGCTCGTCCTCGCGCGCGCTTTTTGTTTATTATATTTGTGTGCTTGCATATTTTTTAGTTTTAAAGGTGGCAGGTTAGCGGGTGTAGGAGAAAGTTCGCTCCATATGATACGTGGTCACCCATTTGTCCTCGTATGTCCAAAGTGAGGTCCGAAGCGATGTCATCTCTCCCTGGGTGGCAATACAGTGGGAAAGTGACAAAGCCCTTAACTAGAGCGCAAACGCGGAACCGGCACGTGGTGCCCGGGCCTGGATTGTGAAACGGGGTGAGGCGGGTGCGCTGCGGGGTCACGGGCGCGAGGTCGGCCTGATCCTGACGCAGACGTAAGGCCCTAGGCTCCCTCCTCCCGGAGCAGACAGCGCACCTACCCTGGGGACGGACACCCATTCTTGATGTGAAAGCTGTCGACAGCATGGCACCCACGCCGCGGGCCTCGGAAAGCGTGCAGCTGCAGAGGGCATCTAAGAGTGTGAGCACCCAAGAGTGCGACCACGCGGACGGCGGCACCCTCCTTTTCTTATTTGCTTTGTCCTGACCCCCAGCCCCCTTACCCCACCCCTGCCGCTGCCTCGAGGTGATTCCCAACCCCGGCTGCATGTTTGAATGAACACGAGCGCGTTTCAGCTCCCGGTGCTCTGCTACCGGAAGGTCTCAGTTGTGCTTTCGGGCCCAGCATCGGTATTTTCAAGAGCTTCTCTGGTGATACCTTCACGTGGCTACCAGCTGGAGGCTTAGACCAGACCTTTCTGAAACAACCCCTCCACTCGCCTGTCGCATTCCGCAAGGGGGCGTACCAGGCCTTTCTCCTCCGATTTCATTAAGCATCCGACAGAAGGCTGAGACCTGGGGGGCACAAAAGTGTCTTGTAGTGAACTCTGCCAGTGAAAGTCTTTTTTTTTTTTTTTTGCTTTGCTCAGTCTATGTTTTTTTGTTTATTTTAAATTTTTTATGTGATAGAATTTATTTCTGAGCAGTTTTAATTTTACAGCAAAATTAGAAGGTACTAAGATTTCCTATACTTCCTGTCCTGAGGCATGCATAGCCTCCCTCTTTATCAACATCCCCTCATCAGAATGGTACATTTGTTACAACTGATGAACTACATTGATACATCATTATTACCGAAAGACTGTAGGTAGTTTACCTTAGGGGTCACTGTTAGTGTTGGTACATTTCGAATTTGGACAAATGGTTAATAACATGTATCCACCATTATGCTGTCATGCAGAGTTCCACTGCCCTAAAAATTCTGTGCTCTGCCTATCCATCCCTCCCACCTCCATAACCCCTGGCAACCACTGATATTTTTACTCTTTCCATAGTTTTGCCTTTTCCAGGATGTTATATAGTTGGAATCATACAGTATGTAGCCAGCCTTTTTAAATTGGCTTCTTAGTAGTATGCATTTAAGTTTGCTCCATGTCTTTTCATTGTTTGGTAGCTCATTTCTTTTCCACGATGAATATCATTCCATTGTGTGGATCCACCACAGTTTATCCGTTTACTTACTAAAGAACATCTTGGTTGCTTCCAAGTTTTGGCAATTATGAACAAAGCTGCTATAAACATCCATGTGTATTCTTTTGTGTGCACATACGTTTTCGACTCTTTTGGGTAGATAGCAAGGAACACAATTGCTGGATCATACGGTAAGAGCATCTTTAGTTTTGTAAGAAACTGCCAAACTGCCTTCCGAAGTGGCTGTACCATTTTGCATCCCCACCAGCAATGAGAGTTCCTGTTGCTCTCCATCCTCACCAGTATTTGGTGTAGTCATTGTTTTAGATTTTGGCCACCTTATAGGCCTGTAGTGGTATCTTGTTGTTTTAATTTGTAATTCTCTAATGACATATGATATGGGGCACCTTTTTTTCCCAGTGTTATTGAGATATAGTTGATATAAAACATTGTATTAGTTTAAGATGTACAACATAATAATTTGATATATGTACATATTGCAAAATGATTGCCACAGTAAATTTAATTAGCATCTATCACTTCACATAGTTATAATTTTTCCTTGTGATGAGAACTTTTAAAATCTCTTAGCACCTCTCAAATATGCAATATAGTATTAACTAGAGTCACTATTCTATACATTACATCCCTAGAACTTATAACTGAAAGTCCATATCT
>NW_011911362.1:0-2548 GCF_000151845.1 Pteropus vampyrus | reverse complement strand
AAAAAAAAAAACTCTCTGTTCCAGGACCTACCTGTCTCATTATACATAATTTAAGTACTGAAGAGTTGTTTAATTTTAAACAACTTTTATAACAGTCTATAAAAAGAGAAACATCACAACTTGTATGTGCTTACTCTCAGTTGACATTTTTTCCAACCTATTTGGACACACTTGTGCCTACTTAAGCACTCTCTCTGGATTGGCTCCTCAGAGTTTAATTCTGCCTGATTCGTTTCACCAATGGTCTGGAAATACAGTGAGGCAATAATGCACGTCTGTTCCGGGCAACCAACCAAGAGACCACCCCCTCCCTAGCCAGACTGCTCTGCTCCTGGGTAGGGGTATCTCAACTTTGCCCATGGCTTTGATCTGTTTTTGGTTTTTAAATGCTCCCTGTTGCCTAGTGGGGAGCTAAGTGACTTTGCTTCAATAGACATTATGTCACCCCCTCAGCCCTTATGTAAACAGAATGTCTAACACCTTCACGATGTAAGCCAAGCCAGCCGGCCTAAAGTAGAAGCTGACAAGATAAGTATTTTGCGTCGGCACCTGCAGGCGGAATCGTGCCTCCTCGCATGCAAGCCTTCTGCTAGGTACAACCAGGACATTTAAATTTAGACTCAGCAGCACTTTTTTCTGACTCCTATTAATACTTATTAAAGTCATAATGACATCAGATAGAGGGAAAATAATATTTCTTCTTCCTGAGGCCTTTTTTCCCTAAACATCTAGAGAGTCACTGAACATAAACCTGGAAAGGAGGCAAAGTCTCTTTTTTATAACCACTGCTGCAAATGCGAGTTAATAAGCATTTCTCATATCTCCACAGTGTTTTAGTTTATAATTCTCTCATTGAAATGTTTGATATTATAGTGATAAGAGAAAGAAAGAAGACAGCACACACCAATTTTATTTTATTTTAGAGAAACTGAGTATCAACTAAGTAAGGCACCATGCTAGGTACTTGGGGGAGAGGGGAGGTCAGCGGGGAGGCATCAAGATACATAAAGCATTATATGGTAAAGAATCAGAGAAGTTGATGTTAAAGGTGATTTGCCCAAATCCACACAGCTGCTGGGTGGCCGAGCCAACACTGGACCTCAAGGATCCCAACTCCTTCCTGCAAGCCACATGGAGCTCATCTGCAAACATACAGCTGAAATTAGAATTCCATTCTGTGGCGTTCTGCACTAGAAAAAGTCACTAGGCCCCCGTTGTTCTTCCGAAGAGTCATGGCATGTGGTCAGCAAATTTCCGAAAGGCTTCCTTGACGAGATGGCATTTGAGCTGGGGTTTAAAGAACAGATAGAACTGAGAAATTGAAGCGGGCAATGGCACAATGTAAATGGGAGAAATCGTGAGAAAAGCCAGAAAAGGGAAATCACAGAGCAGGGTTAGTTGGCTGAATGATATGCATACAAAAATGACTGGAGGAGCTGAAATTGAAAGGGAGTGGAAGTCAGATGGCATCTTGGCTTTATTCAGTAGGCCATAAGGATTCAATGAAGGTGATGGAGGAGGGATCACATCACATCTGTGCTACAGAAAAACTGAGCTGGTCTTAATGTAAGGACAGATTGGCAGTAGAGGAGACCAGCATAGGAGTCAAGGCCAAGATCATAAAGCCCTCATTAGGGAACGTGGGGAGAAAATGGAAAAAAGAGAAGTTGGGAGTGAGGGAGTTTAGAAGCAAAAACAGTCAATCTGGCAAGTGACTGAATGTGGGAGTGAGGGCAGAGATTGAGGATGAACCTGAGTAATTAACACACAAGTTCTCAAACTTTAGTGTCCACTCTCAACTCCAAGTGAGTTTGTTAAAATGTAGATCCCCACACCAGATTTCCTGAGTTGGGGCAGGTCCAAGAAGTTGCATATGAACAAATAGCTAGGTCTGTGCTGATCCAGACTCTTTGTGACTGGCCTGCAATGAAAGAAGTACAGAAATGGAGACTACCTAGACAGTTTGACAGCAATTTGACTGATAATTTTATATCAATGGAATCTGATCATTAAATATGCACATTTCATGTGCATATTGAGTTTTTCCATTTCACTTTTCTAGTAATTCATTTTTAACAAATTTTACAATATTATGAGTCCACAGAAATTAATTTAAAAAAAAAAACAAAGTGGTTCCTGCACAAAGATAGTTTGAGAAGCACTGCACATATTATATGATTCTAGTGCAGAACCACACTTTGAATACATGGGTTAGTGAAAGAGAAAGGAAATACATGAGAAGGTGTTCAGAACTGAGAGACTTCCCTATAGCTGACATCTGACCTTCTGAAAACACTGGCTGCTGGGATCTTCATCACCGTGGTCCATTTTATCACCAGGCCACTGAGCCTCCAATGTGGTTCACGTGAAAGCCTGGCATCTGTCTGGCATCATGCCTTATGGCTATATATTATCTTCTCACTCCTGTGGCTGGATGTGCTCCCTCCGCCCCAAACTCATGGTTATCTCAGCCCCATGTCGTAGGTCTGGTGCCACATGCCAACCCTTCTGATTCTTTTACTATTTCTCAGGAAATGTTCCAAATCAC
>NW_011911361.1:0-1948 GCF_000151845.1 Pteropus vampyrus | reverse complement strand
ACCCAATGAAATTATTTTTACGTAGTTAACTCTGTTAGGGATGGGGTAGGGAACTTCACAGCATGAAGATAATGTAGGATAATTATTTCAGTCCCCTGTGTGTGTGGCAACTTTCTATTTTACCCTGTTAGCACTTTGAAGTTAATCTTTTTTCTGAGGTGTTTTGAAAACCATACATAACGTACTTATATTTTGCTGCGGCAATATAATTGACTGTGGCATTTAAGATGGATTTGGCCTTGGCAGTCCAACCTTTACTGCTGTGAGAGGTAGCACACACCTTCTCCCACACGGTACGTGGGAGAAAAGCCAGATGATGCTTTTGGGTTCTCTCTCCCACATGGTTCATCTCTCTTGGTGAGATTACCCTCAATGCTGTTGGAAAAGTTTCCCGACTCCACTGCACAAACCACTAGGCAGGGGTGAAGAAGGCGAGGCTGGGAACTGCATAGAGGAAACGGCAGAGTTTCGGCAGAACTAAGACTTCGTTGTAAGGGAAGCTATTATAAGCTATGAGATAATATATATACCTGGCCCTGGTTCCTAACATAGAGCTTCTGAAGACTGTATAATTTCCTTAGTAATAGGAGCACTAGGACCATCTTTTGTTCTGTTGAGGTGACATGGATGGGGGCTGGTCACCAGAAAGATCTAGGTGTGATGAGAAGCTTGGAATTTTAAAATCCCCTCCTTCCTCTTCCAGACTGGCATCTGAAGAGTGTGGGTGTGCGGGGGTGGGGAACAGCATTTATAAAGCAGCCCAGAATCTGTGGGATCTGATGCTGTGTCCGAGTAAATAGGGTCAGACTTGAATTAAATGGTAGGACACCCAGCTGGTGTCGCAGAGATTTGCTTGTCCTGGGTAAAAACCTCCACGCGTTTAGTGACCGGAAGTGTCAGAAGTGAGGCGTTGTGTGTGAGCAGTAAGGAAGACTCGTGGTTGAGAAACACACAGTAAGGAAGACCTGGGTTTTTCTCTACACAGGAGCAGGAAGACTGGAGTTTTTCCTATTTATAAGCCCTAATATGGAGTCATAGGGGGACAGGAAATGGGCGCCCCATTTCCTTGAGAACTGGGGGAGAGAGAGGTGAGAACTGAGCAGAGTCCTGATCGCATGCACCGTGAGCTACAGGAAAGACATTGCTGAACTTCAGTTTCCTGTTCAGTATATAAGGGAATGCATTTCAATGATCTCTAATGTCGCTTTACCTTTAATATTCTTTGATCTTACATATGTACCCCTATGTTCATTACAGCATTGTTTACAATATCCAAGATATAAAAGCAACCCAAGTGGCCACTGATAGATGACTGGATAAAGAAGACGTGGTGCATAGATACAAAGGAATATTACTCAGCCATAAAAGGAATGAAATCTTGCCATTTGCAGAGACATGGATGGACCTAGAAGGAATAATGTTAATTGAAATAAGTTACTGAAAGACAAATACCTTATGGTTTCATTTATATTGTGGAATCTTAAAAACAAAATAAATGAACAAGCAAAACAAAAACAGACTCATAGATACAGAGAACATTTTGATGATTGCCAGATGGAGCAGGGTTTAGGGGTTGGGTAAAAAAGGGGAAGGGATTAAGATGTATAAATTGCCAGTTATGAAAACAGTTATTAGGGATGTAAAGTACAGTATAGGGAATATAGTCAATAATATTGTAATAACTACATATTTGTCTGATTTATTGGGGTGATCACTTCATAAGTTATATAAATGTTTAATAACTATGTTGTAGACCTGAAACTAATATAACACTATATGTCAACTGCAATTGAAAAACATAAAAAGTTAAAAAAAACAGTTTTTTTATTTTAAATATTTGGGCAAAATTTTGATAACTAGAGTGAGACAGGTAGGTTGGGAATCTAAGGACTAATTTTTCATTCATGTTTTTAAATGAGCCACAAACTCAGGTGTAACAGTCTGTTTC
>NW_011911360.1:0-1310 GCF_000151845.1 Pteropus vampyrus | reverse complement strand
TTACTTGGGTTTTTATAATTCTTTTGAATTTTATAAAGCCTCAATAATTACCTTAGCAACTTGAAATTTGTACTATCCCCATGTGCTGGGCTGATCTCCAATAAGTGGTCTGGCTATCTGTCAGATTTCTAGGGGTTAATAAAAGTCATCAGGACAACAAACCAATGCTGGCGGATAAGAGGCTTGCTTGACTGTTGGAACTTTTTGATTTGTTTTAAATACCACTGTATATACCAACATATACCAACACCAAAGTGTATACCAACATATTCAAGTATATACCAAAACCACAGGGGTGGTGTGGCATGATGGGAAAGATCCTGAGTGGAAAGCAGAAAAGCTTTCTCATGTCTGAGCTGTGTGTCCCTAGGCGAGTCAGTCAGTTCTCTCATCTGTGAAATCACAGTTTGTTCATGTAATCTCAGAAGCCCCTTCCAGTTCTAACAGATTGTGATTCTCCTGTCTCGATTTTTTAAAACGTAGATGAGATCGTATTGGGGCTAAGTAAAGTGCAACTCGTATCAATTTATTAACATTAAAAAAAAATGAAAGCCTAGTGCAAGTGAAGGGTGAAATGTTTTAATGCACATACAAGCTCCTTGGTTATGCCCACTGGGCCCGATGATTTCTGTTTTTGTGAAAAAGGAAATGCTATCCTGTGGCAGGGAATGAGAGGCCAGAGTAGACGGAGAGGCCGCCTGGGCCCCAGTCACAGCCTGGCTCCTCTGCTGAGATTCAGGGACTAGATCAAGGTCCATTTCTGAGACCAGATGAGGTCACCAAATTTTAGCATAGTCACTGTCCTCTCCTTCTGCTTCCCTCTGCGTCCCCATAGGCAGTATGTACTTTAATCTGTTTCAATCAGATTGTTTGAAAAGTTAAGCTTTATTTCGGAATGAAATGCAGCAACTATATGGATATTGTCACAGGACATGGCCCCAAAGCCACAGAGGTTTAGCCTGTTCAGAAGAAGTTTGTTCTTTTCGAAGTAATAACTAAAGTTACAATATGATTAATATTAGAACCATGAAGTAGGAAACTGTGGGAGATGGAAGTGACCATCAGGAGTGTGGAGTAAGCACTTTACAGACAGGACGCTGAAGCCTGGAGAGAGCCGAGCCTCTGTCCAGGGCAGAGTCAGGACCTAAGTGGGGCCTGAGAACCCCCCAACCCCATGTCAGGCTACATTCAGCTTCTGTCCTCTTGGTAGTAGCAATAACCACCAAGAAAAACATTCCACAGAGATGGCTCCTGGTCACGTTTTCTTTGTCCTGTTCCTGAAGAGAAGAGTGACCCTGGGAGAGGAACCT
>NW_011911359.1:0-2281 GCF_000151845.1 Pteropus vampyrus | reverse complement strand
GGTTTGTTTTTGGTTTCTTTAGATATATACCCAGAAGTGGGATTGTTGGATTTTTCTTTGTTATAGCCTTTATTTTAAAGTCTATTTTGTCTGATATAAGTATTGTTAACCCAGCTGTTCGTTTTTGTTGGATTTTCATGAAATATCATTTTTTATCACTTTACTTTCAGTCTGTGTGTGTCTTTCTATCTGACGTGAGTCTCTTGGAGGCAGCATATGTAAGGGTCTTGTTTTCTTATCCATTCAGTTGCTGTATGGCTTTTGATTTACATTTAAAGTAATTGTTGATAGATATGTAGTTATTGCCATTTTATTATTCATGTTTTCAATCTTTTTTCTTCTCACATAAATCCCTTTAACATTTCTTGTAATTGTGGTTTGGTGGTGATGAACTCTTTTAGGTTTATCTTGTCTGGAAAGCTCTTTATCTATTTTTGATTCAAAATTTATTTATTTATTTGTTTGTTTGTTGGTTGGTTTATTATCTTTTTTTAAAAAATTATTTCTTTATTTTTTATGGTGACATTGGTTAATGAAATCCAATAAGTTTCAGCTGTACACTTTAACAGTAAGGCATATATGTATTTATACTGTGTGTTCACCTCACATAGTTAGATTTCTTTCTGTCACCACATATTTGACCCCTTTTACTCCGTCTACCTCCCCCTTCTCCCTACCCACTACCCTCTGGAAACCACTAGTCTATTATCCATGAACATGAGTCTCTGTTTGTATTGTTCGTTTGTTGCTTTTAGGTTTATATCCCACATATAAATAGTATCATGTGATTTTCAATTTTTTCTGTCTGTCTTAGCATGATTATCTCAAGGTCCATCCATGTTGTCGCAAATGGCAGTATTTCATCTCTTCTTATGGCTGAGTAATATTCCATTGTATATTTGTACCATTTCTTTATCCATTCATCTATTGATGGACTCTTAAGTTGCTTCCATATCTTGGCTACTGTAAATAATGCTGCAATGAACATATGGATGCATATGTCTTTTTGAATTAGCGTTTTGGGTTTCTTTAGATATATACCCAGAAGTGGGATTGTTGGATTTTTCTTTGTTATAGCCTTTATTTTAAAGTCTATTTTGTCTGATATAAGTATTGTTAACCCAGCTGTTCGTTTTTGTTGGATTTTCATGAAATATCATTTTTTATCACTTTACTTTCAGTCTGTGTGTGTCTTTCTATCTGACGTGAGTCTCTTGGAGGCAGCATATGTAAGGGTCTTGTTTTCTTATCCATTCAGTTGCTGTGTGGCTTTTGATTTACATTTAAAGTAATTGTTGATAGATATGTAGTTATTGCCATTTTATTATTCATGTTTTCAATCTTTTTTCTTCTTCTCACATAAATCCCTTTAACATTTCTTGTAATTGTGGTTTGGTGGTGATGAACTCTTTTAGGTTTTTCTTGTCTGGAAAGCTCTTTATCTATTTTTGATTCAAAATTTATTTATTTATTTGTTTGTTGGTTGGTTGGTTTATTATCTTTTTTAAAAAAATTATTTCTTTATTTTTTATGGTGACATTGGTTAATGAAATCCAATAAGTTTCAGCTGTACACTTTAACAGTAAGGCATATATGTATTTATACTGTGTGTTCACCTCACATAGTTAGATTTCTTTCTGTCACCACATATTTGACCCCTTTTACTCCGTCTACCTCCCCCTTCTCCCTACCCACTACCCTCTGGAAACCACTAGTCTATTATCCATGAACATGAGTCTCTGTTTGTATTGTTCGTTTGTTGCTTTTAGGTTTATATCCCACATATAAATAGTATCATGTGATTTTCAATTTTTTCTGTCTGTCTTAGCATGATTATCTCAAGGTCCATCCATGTTGTCGCAAATGGCAGCATTTCGTCTCTTCTTATGGCTGAGTAATCCGTTGTATATATGTACCACAGATTCTTTATCCAGTCATCTATCGTAGGACACTTCGCTTGCTTCCATGTCCTGGCCACTGAATAATGCTGCTATGAACATTGGTGTGCAAATATCTTTTTGGATATGAATTTTTTCAAGTCTTTGGGGTAAATACCCAGTGGAGGGATTGCTGGATCATACGGTAGATCAATTCTTAGTTTTTTAAGGAACCTCCATGCTGTTTTTCTCAGTGGCTGTACCAATTTGCAGTCCCACCAGCAGTGTATGAGGGCTCCTTTTTCTCTGCATCCTCTCTAACATTTGCTATTACTTGTCCTGTTGCTGATAGCTATTCTAACAGTTGTGGTTTTGATTTGCATTTCCCTAATAGTTAGCTATTT
>NW_011911358.1:0-3397 GCF_000151845.1 Pteropus vampyrus | reverse complement strand
TTAACTTATGAATCATACACACATACACACACAGTAATACTCTTGCCTAATGTCTAATATTGAAAGTCAAGTTCAAAAATAGGCACATTTCTTGAGATTCTGGATTCCAGTTGCATCAGGACGTTGTCTTAAATCCCAGCTCCCTGTGATTAGGATGTTCCATCTTTGGATTATAACTCATTTATAAAACAATACTAAATCAACATCTCCCTTATTTCTTTTCTTATGAACATTAGCTTTTATACTATCCTCAGAAACAGCTGCCCAAAGAGATATTGTCAAAGACTATCAATTTATAACACTAATCTTTTGAGGTATCTACCTTAACATAAAGGCTGTCCTCCCTATTATTTACCAGTTGTTTAAAAATGATTGATAATTTGGCAGTATGAGTCCTAAATAATACTGTTTTAGCCATACATAGCAAACACACTCATTAATTTACATATAGTATATATTAATGCATTATTAGCTAAGAAACTCTCCAACTATGTTGGAAATCTTTCCTACATTAGTAAAATAACAAACACAGAAGCACATAAACACACAAACACACATTCTTGTTCCTGAAATAGGCAACCCATTGTTTTGTAAACAAAATGACAATAGGTACTGTGAGGACAGGCTGACTTCACAATCCACTTAATTGCTTCATGTGGCTTTGCCACTCATCTGACATCATCTCTTAAATCCTGAAAATAAATCTGATTTCAACACTGTATCCATTGTAGATTCCCTCTAGTAACCAGAGAATGCAGGGAAACAAATTATACATCAAGGCCTTTCGCTGTGCTGTTTGGAAGAGAAGAGAAAAAGAATATCCAGATGGGTAATTTTAAGCATAGTCTTTCTCCCCAGCTCTGTCACAAAAGGACAGCAGAATTTGTTCCTGTAGTTCTCATGTTTTGAAAATATTTATTGAGGATTTTTATATCCCAGTGTTTCTTCCAAGAATGGTGAATCACGATTGCTTTAACAGGCCAACGTGAGCTGACAGCCCACACACAACCTGTTATCAAGACACTCTTGAAAATATGTTCTATTTCTAAATAGTCAAGAAACTTGTGTTTTTTTTTTTTTAATTTCTTTACCATAGAGCTCTCTCCAATTGAATTGCCCCATTCAAATAGTGTATACTTAATAACAACCACTTTCCCTTCAAGAGAGACTACAAGGGAAGTGCCTGTTTATTTAGCCGATCACTCACTTCTTTGTTGCCTGGCATAGGGTTCCATTGTACATGAAAGGCACAGAAGCAGCTCCCCCATCCTGAATGATTTGAGCAGTGTTTTTAAAAACCTAATGGCCATAGAGTGAATTTCTACTTTGAGTTTTTGCTTTCAGCCTGTTACAATATACCTTAAGCTCATGTTACTTCCTGAAACGTAAGTTGAAAAGAAATCTAGAGAAAATAGCATACATTTTAGAAGGTTTCTATACTTCTATTCTGTTTTAGGTGAAAAGTAGCCACTCTTTGTGCTGTCTTCCCTACAGGTGACATGGAGAAATTACACTGAGTTCTTTACTTGTAAACTCTATGATACCAAAGATAATTTTATCATTGTACTTTCTCATTCTGCTTTTTAGCAATAGCATTCGCAATGTAGAGTCAGCACTTAATAAATGTTTGCATGTTTCTGGGCTTATAAGAAGCTCCTGTAAGTAAAGTCTAGCCTTTAGAGAAAAAAATGGTGACCAATATTTTAACGTGTTCTCAGGCAGTTGCTTGATTGTGTGCTTAGTTTAATAGCTTTGGAGACTTATTTTGAATAAGAAAGTTGTATTTGCCTGAAGTGCTTCCTAATTCTCCTTTTTTCTTATTTTCATCAACTGCCATCTACATTTTTATATGTGACTAGTTCCTCCTCTGTATTGATATATTGAAAAGCATGTGATGAAATAAATTTATACAAGGGATTATTGATTTAATGTTTTCATTCCTATAGAGTTTTTACATTTGAATGAAGAATATAGAAATGAGTCGCGCAAAAGAATATCTTAATAATAGTGACACTTCCAGTCTCAGATATTTCCAGACTGGTATATTTTGAGGTTTAAAAAGGGCTTTTTGGTCCAGCTGGCAAGCACTTCTTCTTTGGCTTAGGTTCTACCAAAATATCTGTTTCTACTTAATATATCTACTGAACGTGACCAAGATTGTCCCATTGCTTGATTTTTGAATGGGATATCTTGAACAATCGTTGTTCTCTGCTTTCTGTACTGAGTTCCATGTTGCCGGTGATTCTTACCAGAATTGGCTTAGCATTTTGGACCCTGTGCCTTGGTTTACCAATTTATGTCCAGCTGCTTCTGGACCATTCCCTACTTAATCAGTTCTTACACTTTGTTCTAGGAGTGAGTGTTCTTCCAGCTTCACTAGTCTCCCCACTTAACAACTTGTAATCAAACATGCCTCCTCCTCAGACTTATTTCATTTTTAATAGTCTACTTTTGGTTTTCAAAAAAAATTTATTGAAAAATAATTACCTCGATTAGCATCAAATAATAGGTTGACTTTATGACAACCTAGTGTTCTATAGAAATATTTTAAATAATTATTCTAAAAGTTATTTTTTTAAATGTTTTTTTCATTGAAGTATCATGGAAAGAAGCAAGAATTATTCTGTCCCAAGGATAGAAGAGGAAGAAGAAGGAGGAGGAAGAGAAAGAAAAATAGCAGAGGTTACCTAAAGCCTCGTTAAGGTGAAACTAAGCAGCTAAAATTCCAAAGAACCTTCCCCAGGACGGGTCCCCCTAAAACAAAAATCTTCAGTGTGATGCCCTTTAGCATTCTCAAAAAGAATATCTGCAGGTGGCAGTTAAGGGAACAGAAATGGTGTCATGGATATTGTTCACTGTACTTCACAAAACTCTTGCAAATCTAAGTGGCTGTCAATTAGAAATTGCTGTGATTCTATGTCAAATGGGGTAAAACAAAAAAGAACGCAGGTAGAACTCAGGATTGTCTTACTTAACATGGTTGCGTATGAAAAGCATTTTCATTAAATAAGTGTTGGTTCAATTACCTCTTAAATTTCAGAATCGCTCTCTTCTCCCCCTCTCTCTCTTTCTCCCTCCTTCCTTCCCTCCCTCTTTCTCTCTCTCACACACACCCCCCAAAATGCATTTTGTACATTTCTACTTCTCCTCCCAGACTATTGCTGTTCCTTCCACTTTACCTTCTCTTTCCGGAATCAGACAGAATCCTCCCCACTTCTTAAGGTTCTGCTTAGATGCTACTGATTTGCTTTGATCAAGCCCCATCTTCACACAAACTGTACTTCTCATCATGATTTGCCCATTTGAAAATATATGTCATTAATCTTATAGATGACATTAGCAGAGAATAGTTCGGGGCCAAATATAATCAGAACCAGGGGGAAAATTAAAGAGCATT
>NW_011911357.1:0-1224 GCF_000151845.1 Pteropus vampyrus | reverse complement strand
CATCTCTCCACTTTTATTTTCAAAATATCTTGAAACATCGCAGTGTTAAAGCCAGCGCTGATCCCGGGGCAATTCTCCCTCAGTGTGGCTGGGGAAAAGTAAGCTAAGAACGTTTCGAACACAGTGCTGGGGACGGAGGCTGCAGTCCCGGGCCCGCGGCCGTCCGCCTGAGGCTCCCACCCACTCTGGGCCAGAAACCGCGTGGGGATCCTTGAAACCGTCCGCACCGGTTTCTCTGGTCTTTAGAGGCTCTCGGCTCCACATGCTCCGTCCCCCCATCAGACTATAGACCTCGCGCACTTTCTCCCCTAATGTGAGGGTCTGTCGTCCCATCTGTAGGAGCTGGGTGGCGACAGAGCGCAGACCTGGGAAGCCACGCTGACGGGGGCCAGCAGCTGTCGACCGCTAGGCCACGTCCTCCTCCACCGGCTCGTCCTGCTGGGCCTCTTCTGAGAAGTCCTCAGGGAAACGCAGGTCTTCTCCTCCCCAGGGATTCTGCAGCTGCTCCTGAGAGCAGGCGCTGTGCCCCCCCGACCCAGCACCTTGTCCGGTTCCCGGCTCGGCCCTGTCGTCATATGGGGTCTGTCATTCACAGTGAGCGCCCGTGAATTCAGCAGCGTTGGGCTGTCGATGGCAGGAGCATCGTCCCCAGCAGCTCTGGGGAGTTGTCTGCATTTTGTCCTCAGGAGGGTCACGCAGTTCAAGGTCGTGTGGCTACAGGATGGAGGAGCCGGGAGTCCATGTGCGTCCTCACGAACTCAGACCCCACCCCAGCGAGGGCCTCGAGCCCCAGGTTGGGTGGAGAAGGCCGAGTGAAGTCAGGGTGTCTGCAGGAGAAGGACCGCTCCAGAGTGGAAGGCCCGAGTGCCCTCCGTAGTCACAGGCCCTGAGGGCGCAAAACCGTGATTCGAAGTTCAGAGGTCGCCGCCACCTTGGGGTCTGCCGCGTATGCGCAGAGGCCGTGGGCGGTGCAGTGAGGCGCTTCGCTCTCCACGTGGCAAGACACGTGGCACAAACGCCCGAGCCCCACAGGCCGGGGGCCTCGGGGCCCCAGTTTGTCCACTGGGTCGTGGGGGCCCCTGCCTCGTGGGGTTTTTGTAGCGATTACACCGGGCCGTTCCGTGGACCGCGCCTGGAGCGGTTTAGCGAGTGTCGCGTGTGCAGGTGCGTGGACGTCACTCCCTCCCGGCATCTCTGCCAGGTGGGCGTCGTGACTGTTTGCGC
>NW_011911356.1:0-2161 GCF_000151845.1 Pteropus vampyrus | reverse complement strand
AGTGTCAGAGATGCCCCGGCTCTCATTAGAGTGATGGCTATATGGTATAAAGAGTGGTCAAAACACACCAAACCAAATACTTAAGATCGGTGCCTTTCACCGTGTGTGAATTATATACCTCAATAAAAAACGAGGTGGACGCATGCAGCAACACGGGAAAAGACTCTCAACACGAGATTGCCAACTAAAACCCACGAACGCATGAGAAAAACCACTACTGAAAAAAGTAGCCAATAAAGTCAACAACCAAGGATTAGATTTACAAGTGGAAAAAATACAGCAATACCAATATTGTTCCAAAAGAAACATTTAAGTTTCTCCAAGTGATACAGAAAGGGCTATGCCCATAAGAATAGAATGAGAAATAGGCGGGCGGGGCACCTTTAAGGAGGAACAATTAGAAAATCTGAACATGAAAAGATATTGTCATTAAAACAAAAAACATTCATTAGACATGATAAACTCAAGACTGAACAGAGTTGAAGAGCAAATGACGGAATCAGAAGATATAATTGAAAAATTCGCCCAAATACAGCACGGAGAGAAAAATGATAAAGTAGGAGAAGTGTGAGATAAAGTTTGAGAAAAACTCAAAATAGGAGTTTGATACAGAGGGCAGAATGAAAAGCTCTAACATACATCTAACGAAAATTAATAAATACCCTTAGGCAGATACGGGTGAACCTGGGAGGGAGAGGGATTAAATAAATTAATACGTATGAAGTACCATGGTCAGCAGCTTCCGAGATGGCCCCGATGACCCCCACCTCCTGGCATCCTGTCCTTGAGAAATCCCCTTGAGTGTGGGCTTGGCCTATAGCAACTCGCTTCTAATAAACAAAATATGGCAGAAGTGATAAAACGACCCTTCCAAAATTAAGTGCCAAGAAGATTGCAGTTTCTGTCTTGCTGGCTCTCGTCTCTCTCTTGCCCTCTCCGTCGCTCCCTCTGAGGGGAGCCAGAAGTTATGTCATGAACTGCCCCATGGAGAGGCCCCCGTGGCCAGAAACTGATGTCTACGGCCCAACAGGCAGCAGCAACCCGAGGGCAGGAGTGGGCCTGGAGGAGGATCCTTCCCTAGTGACCTTGGCCTTGGCTGACACCTTGACTGCTTGCCTGAGAGAGACTCTGAGCCAGACCCATCCAGGTGAGCGCTGTCCAGGGTCCTGACCCGTAGGAACGCTAAGATAACATGTGGTGGTCGTTTCACACCGTGAAGTTTGGGGGTGATTTGTTACACAGCGATCCGGTGACGTGAGTGCATAAGGAACAGTGCTTGGTGCGTGGTGCCGTAAGGTCTGCGGGACGAGAAATGTAGTGTCAGCCATCACAAATGGATGAGGAGACTGAGGCTCTCCAAGGTGAGCTATAGTCAGCGCAGCAAGAGGTGGAGCCAGGACTAGACCCCAGGATCTCACTCCAAAGCCCCATGCCGAGCCAAGCTCGTAGGGCGCACCGCCACGATTACCTGACGGCAGCCCCTGGACGAGCCTTTCCCTGGGGACGTTGACGGTGACTGGCTGGTAGACCTTCAGCAGGTCCTTCAGCTTCAGGTCCTGGGCTGTCAGGGAGTAATTGTTGGCGATGGAGTCGCTGGGCCCACGGTGGTGCTGCTGCTCTTTGAAGGGCGCAGCCAGGGTCCACGACGTGCGTTGCATGAGCGGGGGGTAAAAGCTGTGCGACATGACAGTCTACGAGGGAAGACACACAAAGAGGGGCACGATGAGGGACGCCTCCTGCAGAGCCGGGGCGCGGAGGGGCCCGGGCTGTGCTTGCGCCGAGTCTCACGGAGGCCGCAAGCCCTGTGCTGTTTTTTTCTACCTTCCTCACACTCGGCGCAAATACTTCCTGAGCGGACACCAGGTGTGCTTCTGTGACCATTGTGCGTGTGATCTCTGATGTCAAGGACAATAGCTGGCTCTCAGGAAAGAGCAAGTTTATGTGTCACGTAATTGGCTTCTATTGTCTTTATTCCTCACGGACATGGCTCTAAGGTAGAAAGAATGGCTCTCGCTTTACAATCGAAGATGCGGAAGTTTAGAGAGTTTAAATAACACAGCAGGACAATGGAGACACCAGGCTCTAACTCACCCCTGTGCTACTGCATAGCTCTTTCTGCCTCACCGCTGCGGCTCTTCCTGGTGGCAGAAATGACCAAAGC
>NW_011911355.1:0-2821 GCF_000151845.1 Pteropus vampyrus | reverse complement strand
TTTTTACATGTTCCTAAATGTATTTATTTATTTACTTTTCCAGTTTCATTGAGATGTAATTGACATATTACATTGTATATGTTTAAAGTATACAACACGGTGATTTGCTATATATTATAACATGATTGTCACAGTAAAATCAGTTAACGTTCGTTCATCACGTCACACAGTTACAATCTTTGTCTCCTTGTGAGGAGAATTTTTAAAATTTGCTCTCTCAGCAACTTTGAGGGTACACAATACTGTATCATTAACTATAGTTATCACGTTGCACAATATTTTCCTAAATTTAAAGGCCACTTGTTTTTCTTCTGCTCATCGCTTGTTCATACTCATTGCTCATTTTTCTAGTGGGTTACTTATCTTTTTCTTACTTATCTTTAAGAGCCGCACGGAGGGATCTAAAGCCTCGGTCATCCCGATGAGATGGTGAAGCATTTATGCTTCATCTTTTTACACGCATCACCCACGTGAGTTTTCTTACCAATCATTTCTCAATGTGAAAAAGACACTGCCAAGTAGGTTGCTATCAGTATTTCCATTTCACAGACGAGAAGAATGGGACTCAGAGACGTTAAGTGAATGTAAACATTGACATTAAAACCAGAATCAGGATCTGACATTCCAAATTTTTTTGTCCTCCATCACCTGAAGGCTTGCTGGACAGCTTCGTGCCCTGAGTCGCCATGACTGCTGCTTCCACGGCCGCTGCTGTGGCTCCACACAGTGCGACCAGCTTCCATTTGATCCAGAACCACCTACCGCCTCAAAAAGCTCGAACGACCCCTAAAATCCTAACCTAGGACCAACTTGGTTTAAAGCCTCCTTAAATTCACGGAGTTTCGGTCTTCAGGGATACCTCTGCTTAGTCTCAAGGGGGAAAATGTGTTGTTTTGCTCTGGTTTGTTTTGCGTCGAGAAACTGGGGAGCAGCTCCGTGGCCCGAGACAGGGTCCCGCAGTGAGACGCCTCCTTGGCGTTCGCCACGAGCAGGCGAGCTCCGATCAGAACCAGAGCCCTCGCATCACGTTTCCCCCGGAGCCCGAGGCCGGTGAGCCGGACGGGGCGTGTACTCAGTGCCCTCCACTGACGCCAGCCCGTCGACTCGCTTCGATGACGATCCTGGAGAAACTGAAACACGCCTGCGTCCCCTTTCACTGATGCGGCACAAAACCGGATTTTATTTTTAGAAGCCACCTCTCTTTGGTGACTGGATATTTGGGGACAAACTGCCTCACCAGCTCTAACATCCAGCACTGATGAGCTAGTAGGTCTGCAGGGTGGCGGGACTGGTCTGTCACAGCCGCGTGTCCGGATCAGGGGGATCTTTGAAAAACGCAAAGGGGAACGTAGTCAATGATACTGCGATGAGTTTGCACGGTGACAGGTGATCACTAGCCTTAGTGGTGTGAGCACACGGCACGATATAAAAATGTCCACGCACTATGCTGTACCCCTGAAGCTAGCATAACTAGTAGAAGCTAGTATAACTAGTATAGTATTGTTTACTAAATTTTTTGTTGAAGTCGTAAGAAATAGGCCAGACTTAGCAAATTCCATCATCCCAAATTTATCACAATAAAGAATTACAAAACTAATTATTCTTTTTTTTCTATACAGATGCCCAGCACATGGGAAATGATAATTATGAAAGAAAAACGGGCACTCAGACGGCATGCAAACCAAAACACACCAAAACCCCTGCTTTGTCACGTGGTCACACTTAACCAATCACACAGGGCTGCGTGTCCCAGGGCGACCTGACTTCAAGCGCCCCACGGCAGCGACCTGAAGCTGAGCCTGGTGGAACATCAGGTGACAGAGGAAGGGCCGTGTGGGTGTGCGGGAGGCCAGCAAGGAGCACTGCTGCCCCCCGGGGCGTGGGGGAACCCGAAGCCCGTGGCGCTTTCCCATTGTTTGCTTGATTGTTGTTTGTTTTTCCCTTGTATTGGATGCATGAACAAGAACACAAGAATGTCCGTTGTTTTCATTGGTATCTCATAAGTCATTATCACTGTTTGGTTTTCTGGGAACACGCTCTTCATTTTAAACAACCATGAAACCCCACGGAGACACCATCACTACCTCGATGTGCCTCTTCTCGAGTCCACACTCTGGGTCAGGCCCGCAGACGAGGGGAGCACAGCCCGGCTTCCGGAGGAACCAGCTTCCCACTAAGCACCGGGCAGCATGCGCCCAGCACAGTCAGGCTGTGTATGTTACAGCGAGTCCCTGTCCGTGGTCGAGGTGACCTCGTCTCATGGTCTCAGGACACGGCAGCGCAGGTCTGGTGAAGCTGAGAAGGAGTCACATCCGTGTTCAGCGGCATGGCCAGGCCCCCTGAGACGTGGGGCAGCTACCGATTATGCCTAGTATCTTCCCTTCCCTATCGGGGTCGCTAAGCGGCAAAGATGGAAGAAAATGTAAAGGAAAAGGGAGGGAAGATGGAAGACTGGAAGAAGCGGGAGGAAGGAGAGGCAGGGAAGCAGGCGGGGAAAGGGGAGGAGGCGTGCATTACCCAGGAGGCTCAGCGCGCTCGACT
The DNA here is from genome assembly GCF_000151845.1 of Pteropus vampyrus. Classification (NCBI taxonomy): domain Eukaryota; kingdom Metazoa; phylum Chordata; class Mammalia; order Chiroptera; family Pteropodidae; genus Pteropus; species Pteropus vampyrus. Next base: position 280 of record NW_011911355.1, on the reverse strand, counting down.
CCGGCCTCTCCTTCCTCCTGCCCCTCCCCCTTCCTCCCTCCCTCTCTCTCATTCTTTCTTTCTTTCTCTTTCTTTCCTTCTTTCTCTCTCTCTCTCTCTCTCATTTGTCCTTTTTCAGAGTCTCAAGAAAGGGTCACTAATTCTTCACCCTTAAGACGTTATGACAAGGTTTAGAGCTCCTGGATTGTGTGATGTCTCAGAAGCGTGATGACTTTATCATCTATTTTCCAAACAAAGCAATAATTAGATCACTCCAGATAACTAATATCATGTTTTCACA
>NW_011911354.1:0-2010 GCF_000151845.1 Pteropus vampyrus | reverse complement strand
TGGTCTCATATGATGTAAGAGCATCAGAATGATCCAGTGCTCCCTGGGTAAATGCCATGTTGAAGTCTTAGCCCCAAAGATTTCCCTAGAACTGACATAGCATGGAAGTAGGAGAATGAAGCAGCAAGGGAGATGCAAAACCTGAAGTGGCCTCAACAGTAAGAATGAATGATGGTCTAAGAGCAAGCTACATACATTTACAACAAAAGACTAAATAGAATACTTGACGTTTTAGCAAATGTCAATAGGATGGTTTGCCTATGGAAGATCAAATGCTCGCTTTCCTCCAACCTTTTAGACTTTAGAAAAACTTAAGACTACCTCAGAGAAAAGCAGCAGGAGAGAACCTAAATTTACTGAAATTCAGTTTCCCCCTACCTTTTCAAAAAATGGGCTTTAAATTGTGTGCAGTTAAAAATCCTACTTCTTACACTCAAGTTTGTGGATTAGATACATATCCCTTATATTCATGACCACAAATGAGTGTTTTACTATATTTATAATAATGGGAGAAAATAATTCCTATTTTTGGATTATATCAGATATTCTTCTCTGTATCTATACTAACAACAGATATATTGCTCTGATGTTAGTGGCTTTAAAAAGGAGTCTGCCTGAAACTCACTGGATTTCGTTAACCAATGTCATCATAAAAATTAATTAATTGAAAAACAAAACAAATTTAAAAATGTATTAAAAGAAAAAAAGGAGTCTGCACAATGGTGCTTCTCAAACTTTATTATGCACACAAATCACCTTTGAAAATAAAGATTTTGATTCAGTAGGTCTGTGGTAAAGGCTGAAATCCTTAATTTTTAACTAGCTTTCAGGTGATGCTGGTACAGAGAACATCCTTGGAATAGTGAGGTGTTCAAAATACTGGTAAGATTTATACCACGTTGGTTTCCAATATACATTGACTAACACTTTCTTAAACAAACACAGGGTGGCACTTGTCCATAAATTGTACCATGGACTTATGGTACAATTTTAGACTACAATTTAAAATGCAAAATGAATGTAAGCAACAAAGAGAAAGTTCATTCAGAAAAAGTCAGCTATGGATAAGAAAATAATGCTGACTAACTTCCTTCATGGGTTATCACCTTTTTCAACTTTTAAAAACTAAACATCTCTAAATGTTTAAGTTTAAATAAAGTTTGAATGTCACTGAACTGGCTCATTTAGAATTTTAAGTCTTTAACCATATAAAGAGCATTAAATAACTTAATATAAAAGCATCTTCTAATCTTTAATATGTTACCATCTGAATATAAGTTTAGGTAGCAGACAAAAAACATGTTTGTTAAAATACCTCATTTTATTCAAAAGGTGAAAAAAATATTACCAAATTAAGCAATATTTCTTTTATCCCAGATTATAAAAGTGATACTTGCTCATTTTAGAGAATTTGGAGAATACAGAAAATTACAAAGAAGAAAATAAAATCATTGATAATCCTGACAGGGAGAATCATAACTTGGTACATTTTCTTCTGGTCATTTCTTTGTGTACTTGTTTCTTTTTTTTTTTTTTTAACAAAATCAAGAATATATTGTACATCAGTTTGTACACTGCTTTTTTTTTCACATAATACCTCATGAGCATTTCTCTGCATCTTTAAATATTCATTGAAAACACAATTTAATGTTAAAATAATATTATATCATATGGGTGCTGTTATTGTTAACTATTTCTGCATTGGGGGACATTTAAGTTGTTTCTATTTTTTTTCTATTATGAATAATGATGGAAGCAATAAATTGGATATAATTTTAAAACTAAAATCTCTGATTATTTTCTAGGAAACAGAATTCCCAGAACATAACAGTATTACCAGATAAAAAGATCTCAACATTTTAAAGTCTGTAACGACTCTTGAAACCCTTTGCAAAATTGGTGTATCAATAGTTTGGATAAAGTCTATGAAAGTGCCTATTTCTTTACAACTACAGCAGTCCTAGATACTAGCATTTAAAAAATCTTCTGTAATCTTTGCTAATGTTGATA
>NW_011911353.1:0-2034 GCF_000151845.1 Pteropus vampyrus | reverse complement strand
ATTTAATAATTATGGACTGTGCAAAGATAGATAAATTCTTTGAAAAATAAGAATTTTAATTTCTGCTCCTGGCAAGACATGCAGATAGGCTCTCAAACTCAATAAAATCATATTTTTATCAAAAAAACCCACATTTTTTTAAGTTATTAGGATCACTAGTAACTATGACAAGGGAGAAATTGGAAATAAATCAGTACAAAGTTTAGAGATCAATAAGAAAAAAGTGAAGTTGAACTGGGTGCAGATACCAATGACTAAAATTAAGAGACAAAGTCTCCACCTAAGTTCATGGAAGAGATGAACTTCACATTCTTACATTACGCTAGGAGTCCTCCATGAAGAATATTTGTTTCAAGGTTTAGAGTATTCTGTATTTTGACAAAAGCAAACAATATTCTCTTTTGAAAATAGCATCTACAATTTAGGACATATGGATTTTCAGAGATTACATCACCAAAATAAAAATTTACCAAACACACAAGGAAAAAAAAGCTTTATTTAATAATGATAAGCATAAAAAATAAAGCAACAGATTTAATGCCATTTCCTGATATTTAGTAAATTAGAATTTTTAGAAACAGAATATGCAATAACTATGTACAAACAAAAAGATGAAACAAAAACGTACAAGAAAGATGAGGCCATAAATGTTGGCCTGATAGAGTAAAAAAATAAATAGAACACTAGAATTTTTAAATATAAAAATTGAATGTAGAAGGCTCAAGGGATACAATATTCACTTAGAAAAATGACTTAAAAAAAATAATTTTGACCATCACTACTGCTAAGGATAGAGAAGCTAGAAAAAGTATAAAAACAAACAAACGTTTAAGGACAGCAGAATGAAATATAGTAGTGAAGAGTTCCTGAGCCAACCTCGGTAGAAGAGATAAATGAACTTAACATTTGGGGCAATTTGGGGCTTATTTGGATTAAGTTGATAAGGAAGAGGAAACTAGGGGGTTAAACAGCACGTAGGCAATCTCTCAAGGCTAAGATGTCACATGTTGGAAACCACAGTGCCTCCTATGTTTTGGGTAGTGACCCCCAAAAAGCTGAAGAGCAGGATTAGAAGCCAATTGGGACTAAATCAGTCAGAGTACATAATGTTTAAGATATAAATATGACTTAGAAAATTTTATCCCTTAAAATTGGATAGAAAATAAATTTAATTCTTACTAACTACTGTACTCCAACAAATTCAAAATAAATTAATAACAGTCTTAAACTTGGGACACAAAATCTTAAAACTCCAGAACTATAAGGGAGTAGCATAAGTACAAAATATTAATTGCAATTAATACAATAATACAATTACTATTATAATAAAACATTAATATTAGTAATATAAAAAAGAAAGGATTTATTAAGGAATTTAAAAATTATACTGATAGAAACTGAAAGGAATAATATGTTTTTAAGGATACACCATAATGAAGCAAAAATGTAAGCCACAACACATTACTGGCAATAATCGATATCCAGATTATATACAAAATCCTGCAAATCCATAGATAAAAGACATACACTACTAAAAAAAATAGAAAAAAAACAAAAAACAAAAAACACAAAAGAGACCTCACATAGAAGAAAATGAAATGTTTTAAAATGGCCAAAACATGCAAAAGGATGTTCAATCTCATTAGTAATAAGAGAAAGCAAGTTAAAACCCTCAATGTAAATGAACCCACACATAAGCTTGACAAAAATTAGAATACTGACAATATCTAATGTTGGCGAGGATTTTGAATAAAATGGGACTTAGATTCTTATCCTAAATGTCAAATGGAATTACAATTTGGGGAACTACATATCATTATCTTGTAAAGCAGCATGTCACTGCATCGTACTTCAAGGTATAAGCACTGTAAAACCTCTTCCACATGTGAACTGGAGGTACGTACAAGAATATTCTTAGCAGCATAGTTCTTTAAAGTAAAAAAACTAGAAACTATCTGTGTCTACAGTTAATTAATATTTAATTGTTTACTTAAACAAAGAATTACTAAACAATGGTATACATGCATAAGATAC
>NW_011911352.1:0-1638 GCF_000151845.1 Pteropus vampyrus | reverse complement strand
TCAGTACCATACCGTCTTAATTATTGTGACTTTGTAAGTTTTGAAATCAGTTTAGTGCAAGTTCTCCAACTTTGTCCTTCTTTTTCAAAATTGTTTGAGCTTTTCTCGATCCTTTGCAATTCCGTATAAATTTTAGAATTATCTTGTCAGTTTCTACATAAATGCATGCATGGACTGATAGGGATTGCATTAAATTTATTGATCAATTAAGACGTAATTGCCATCTTGACAATATTGACTCTCCTGATCCATGAATATGGGATGTCTATTTAGATATTCTTTAATTTCTCTCAGCAATGTTTTGTGCTTTTCATTGTATAAGAATTGCACTTCTTTTGTTAAACTTATTCTTTAATATTTTATTATTTTTCATGCTATTCTGAAATTATTTCTTTCATTTTTAAATTGTTTCTACCACATCTATTTTTGCTGACCATTTATTATCTGTCTCAGGTACCTAAGGCTGGATGAGTTAATGAGAGAATAAAGAGTGCTTTCATGTTTCTTACATCGATGAACTTTCATTGCACTTTTTAAAACAATTTAATGACATTTATAATTTATATATTGCATTGTATATTTATTTTTATAGACTTTTAAACTATAATTATCATGAGAACAGCAACATCTTGTCTTTATTAAGTTGGTAAATTTGCTGAATGAATGAAATATAGCAAAGCTTTAAATTGGCCAAACCCATTGAAAGAGAAAGGGAAGAGCACTATCCTTTTCAAGGGTTAGGATCATGTCTTTGACTATCTTTATAATTTGCTTTAGCCATTCATCATATAGGGTTTTGCAGATAGTTCTTGACCGACTGCTAAACTAGATGGAGCTCATGCCACAAACTAAGAACTTACTCTAAATAACTTCATATTCCCACAGCAGTAGATAATTAATAATTTATAATTATCCTACCACTGCTGCTTTTCAAATATCTAAACATACCTCTTAAATTCACATTTAGAAGATTAATTAATGCAAAAAATTAAAGGTAACCTAAAATAACAGTTTATATATATAACCCTAGGAGTTAGAAGAGCTTCCAAATACATTTTCTACTAAAGATAAAGTGAGTTTTTGTCCTATTTTAGTTAAAAGCTAAAGAGGAAACATCTAATTCATTAGCAGGACTAAACCTAAAGTGCTACTGCATTTTTAAAAATCTCATGTTTAAGGTATGCTTCAAAATTATATGGAAGCAAACGTAGGAGTAGGGATTATAGATGAAATAAGACCGACAACATTTGTTGAAATTGGATGCTGGGTTCAGTAGGGCTTATTACATTATTCTGTCTACTTTTGTGTATGTAGTTTTCCACAATAAGCAGTTCTAAAGAAAAGGATACCTTAATGGAATGCATATGTGACAGAAATTAGAACAGTAAGAATAAAATATGTAAGTAGGTAAATCTTTTTGTGTACAAATATCTACAAAACAGTTTTTGTTTATTTAAGAATCAGACTTTTAAATCTCCAAGATAGTTTTCAGGTTTTTTTGAACAAATCTTCAATACAAAATACTGAGGAACAGATCTAAATGAGTCAGAGAAAAATAATATGGCAAAAAAGATTTAAAAACTACCCAATGCTTTGCATTTTTTTCTTTGTCATGAAAACCACCAAATTTTCAAACTA
>NW_011911351.1:0-1149 GCF_000151845.1 Pteropus vampyrus | reverse complement strand
AAAGGCTTGCTTCTCCTCAGTCTCTCTTTTTGAAGTGTTGTCCATGCTGTTTCAACACTTTGTGGTCATATCTACCCCAGAATGCAGAGTATTGGCTGCTAATGCTTTTCATCCTTCTCTTAATGATTTTTGAGTGTAGACGATAAAGCTGAATGAATGTAAACCATCCAGGGTATGGTTCCATGTTGGGGAGTGCTAAGGAACTACATGATCTTTAAGGAAAGCTCCCAATATAGCAGTACAGACATATCCAAACAAATATTTGAGGGATGACTCCAAGGAACAGGACCAAGTCTAGAATTTTCAGGAATTGAAAGGACACAGATCATTTAACATCACCAAGTCATGGAGACATGAAAAGCTAGAAAGAGTAACAGTAGCTGACTTACCTAAGGTCTCAGTCAGGCAGAGCACGACTGGATCTAGAAATCACATCTTCACTGTGTCCTGGAATCTGGAAACTCTTCTGTCAGCCCACATGCTGTTTCCGCAGTCCCTATTGGCCATAGAATCAACTTTGTTAACCACCAACCAAAGCAAGACAAGGGGAGTGGCTGCCAGATCTGAGTTTAAAATTAATCTTTGCCTCTTATCAACTGTGTGGCCTTAGACACCTCTTTCCACATCCTTGACCTTCATTTCTCATCTGTAAAATGAGATTAATATTCTCTTGCAGGGTTTTCGTGGGGTAGAGTGTGACATAAGTAAAAGGCCTGTGTGTTGGAAGTGTTCTCTAATGAATGTAGGGTATTAGTGTTATATTCCAGCCAGTAGGGTGCTGCAGGGGGATCCTAATGGTTTGCCAAAGCCAATTTTTAAATTTTGAACATTTTGCAAGCTGGTTGTTAAACACAGCCATTGTTAAAAGTTAAATTATATCAATTTACAATTATATTTAAACCAAAGGTAATAAAATAATCAAAACTCACTCCTTTGTAATTACTTTGCTACATTTTAGTAGTCATTTATGTTCTTGAGGTTGTTATGCCTAGAGTATTTGTGTGGTAGAAGTCCTACACATGGTGCACTACCGCAAATCTCTTGAAATCTGTCGTGGTGGAAGGATTTCCACTGTGGAAATGAGCACATGCTACAAACCAGCACTCCTCCCCCACCTCCGCATTGGAGAGCCAGAGGGCGAACATTTAT
>NW_011911350.1:0-1739 GCF_000151845.1 Pteropus vampyrus | reverse complement strand
CAACAACTACTATGCTGAAAACAGTATAGAGGTTCCTCAAAATACTAAAAATAGAACTTCCAATGACCTAGCAATCCCACTTCTAGGTATAGATCTGAAAGAATTGAAATCAGGATCTCAGGAGATACTTGTACTCCGTATTCATTGCAGCATTATTCACAATAGCCAAGACACAGAGATAACCCATATGTCCATAGACAAGACAAATGGATTTTTAAAATGTGGTATATACATACAATGGAATATTATTCACCCTTTAAAAAGAAGAAAATCCTCCTGTTTGAGACAAAATGGGTGGACCTGAAGGACATTATGTTTAGTGAAATGTCATTCACAGAAGGACGAATGCTGCATGATTCCACTGACATGAGATATCTAAAATAGTCCAACCCACAGAAGCAGAATGTAGATCGCTGGTTGCCAGGGGAGAGAGGGAACAGAAATGGCGAGTTGTTTAATGAATATAAAGTGATTGTTATACAAAATGAATTAAGTTCTAGTGATCGTCAACATAGCGCCTATAGTTAATGATATTGTATTGTGCACTTAAAAACTGGTTAAGAAGGTATTTCACACTAAGTGTTCTTACCATTTAAAAAAAAAAAAGCAACAGGACATGAGAGTTTTTTGGATGTCATAGATATGTTGATTACTTTGATTTGGTAATGGTATTACAATGTTTACATATATCAAAAGTTTTCAAAGTATATATATAAACTGTACATTTTTTAGTACATTAAATTTACCTCAGTAAAGCTGAAAAAAAAATCTCCGTGCTAAGAAAAAAAGCTTTATATATTTCAAATTTAATCTTTATCACAGTTTTTGTTTATATATTCCCATTTTATTGATGAGGAAACTTAGGCAAAGAGAGAGGTCTAGTAAGTTTTTCAAAGTCACACACCTAATAAGTTTTGGAACTTCAAATCTGATACTTCCAGAACTGAAAATCTATACTCTTAACTGTTAAACTGTAGTTAATGTATTGCTTACTACAGGCAATAAATGTATTGTTGTGTGTTTATGCAAGGATGGAAAGAGATATCTTGTAGATAATAAAAAGTGAAGATTAGCTTTGCAGCTATAGAAGCTGAATAACTTTAGAGAAGGTCAAATCAATGCTTTTGAACCAATTTATTTTAAAAATACTATTTAATATTTCTACCAGTCCAACTCAGAAAACACATCTCAGATAGCACCTTTTAGAAATACATACACAAAACAGTTTCGTTTACAGATGGCTTCCCTCTACCCCACCTTCAATGAATGAATGAGCAAATCAATCAATCCATGCAGCATTGGAAGACCTTTCATACCAGCTATCAGTGCTGAGGGCCAAAATATTGCTGGTGATCTTTGGTGTAACTCTTGAAGATACCTCCTCTTTTTAACAAGGTAACATTTTTTTCCAAGGAAGAGAACAACCTAATTCTGCCTTAAACTTAATTTGGGGTTTTATTGATCTCTCAGGTTAGTCCACTGCCAAATTAATAGATTCATCAATTCTGTCCTGTCTGCTTGTCCATTATTCAATTCTGGATATAATCATAATAGACAAAAATTCCTTCCTAATTTCACAGTGCTTCACATTTGCTGCTGCTGTCCCTTGTACATCCACAGCCTAGGCTGGGTGGGCCTTTGACAAGAACAATACGCCTCTCTAGGGCTCCTCAGGAGGTAGGGCAGAGCCCCAAGAATTCACCCAGGAGCGGTCCAAATTGTGATGAAAACACCACACG
>NW_011911349.1:0-2363 GCF_000151845.1 Pteropus vampyrus | reverse complement strand
TTACAAATAGCAGCTAGGATAAGATAAAGGGAGAAGAACTAGGCGAGAGATTTGTATTACAGACTGCTGTAATAGAGAACAAAGGTGATATTTTAACAGGAGTACAAAATTGCTATAGAAACTAACAGTCATGTCTGGAAGGTGATATAAGCTAGAATATTAATTCCCTAACAAACAGCAAATGCGTGTAATCATAGGCCAATTAATTGTGTCCTCGAGACTGCAGAGTCTTCTGCTGGGTCATCTAGGCAGCTAGCACGTCTGATAACTGGGATTCCTGCCAGGGCAACAGAGGTCATAGTTCAGGACTTTGCTCCAATTCCACATACTGTTTTGTTCTGATTTCTTTTTTTTTTTTTTTTTAATCGTGAATAGGTGTTGAATTTTATGCTTTTTCTACATCTACGGAGATAATCATTTTTTTTTTCTCCTTTATTCTGTTAACGTGGTAAATTACATTGATTTTCAAATGTTAAATCAACCTTGCATTCCTGGATCCCTACTTGCTTAGGATATGTTATTCTTTTTATAGTGGACATTTCGATTTGCTACTACTTTGTTGAAGATTTTATACCTACCTTCCTAAGGGACACTAGTCTATAGTCTTTTCTTTAAATGTCCTTGTCAAATTTGTGTATAAGGATTAAACGAGCCTCATAAAATGAATTAGGATGTGTTTCTTCCTCCTATTTTCTGAAAGTCTGTAAGACTGGTATTATTTCATCCTTAAATATTTGCTAGAAATCATCAGTGAAATAATATAAGCCTGGAGTACTTCAAGAAAAGGTTTTTAATTAAAAATTCAATACTTTTATCAGATACAGGGCTATCTAAATTTTCTATTTTTCCTTGTCTCAGTTTTGGCAAATTGTATTTTTCAAGAAATTTGTCCATTTAATCCAAGCTTAAATTTGCTGGCATAAAGTTGTTTAAAATACTCCTTTATTAATCTTTTAACATCTGTATGATCTATAATAATATGGAAAATTTATATTTTCTCTCCTATTTTTCTTAGTCTTGCTAGGGGGTTATTAATTTTGTTACTCTTCCAAGGACCAACTTTTGGCTTTATTAAATGTGTCTACATTTATTAAATGTGTTTGTTTTCTATTTCACTGATTTCTTCTATTATTTTTGTTATTTCCCTCCTTCAATTTTAGGTTTAATTTTTCTCCTTCCTGTGAATATTTAGATAACATATTTTAAACCCTTCTTCTTTTCTAATATTAGCATCTAAAGTTATAAATTTCCCTCTAAACGATGCTTTAGCTGCATCTCAGATTCTGATGCAGTGCTTTCTCTTTAATTAAACTAAAAATATTCTCTAATTTCCCACATGATTTCCTTTTTTAACTTTGGTTTATTTAGAAATATGTTATTTACTTTGCAAATATTCCAAATATTCAGAGATCTTCCTGTTATTAATTTCCAGTTTAATTCTGCTCTGGTCAGAAAACATATAACTTGTATTATTTTAATTATTTGAAATTTATTGAGATGTTTTGTGGCCCAGCATCTGAACTATCTTAGTGAGTATCTATGTGCACTTGAAAAGAATGTACATTTTGCAATTGTCGAGAACAGTGTTCCATAAATATCAGTTAGGTTAAGGTGATTGATGGCATCATTCAGATCATATTATATCCTTGTTGACTTTTTAACCTATGTCAATACTGAGAAAGGAATGTCAAATCTCTAACTCTTATAGGGATTTGTCCGTTTCTCCCTTTAATTCTGTCAGTTTTTACTTCATGCACGTTGGAATCTATGTTATTAGGTTAAACACACATATAGAATTTTTATGTCATCTTGATGAATTAACCCTTTTATCATAATAAATGTCCTTCTTTATCTCTAGTAAAGCTCTTTACCTTGAAGCCTACTTTTTCTGACATTAATACAGCCAGAGTAGCTTTTTGGCTTACTGTTGGCATGGTCTTTTTCTATTTTTGTTTTTACTTTCAATATATCAACATCTTCATATTTACAACATCTCTTTTTTTATATAGTGGACATATGACATTGTGTAAGTTGAAGGTGTACAACATGATGATTTGATACACTTCTCTATTGTAAAATGATTACCACAATAAGGTTAGTGAACACATTTATACCTCACATAATTATATATTTTTTGGTGGTAAGAATATTTAAAATCGAATTCTCTTAGCAACTTTCACGTGTATATATAACTGTATTGTAAACTACAGTCACCAAGCTGTACATCAGATCCCCAGAACTTATTTACCTTATAACTGAAAGTTTGTATCCTTTGACCAACATCTCCTCATTTCTCTTTATCTTTGGTTTTCAGCAGGTGATTACAATGTGCTTAGGCGTATTTTTCTTTTTCTTTTTTTTTT
>NW_011911348.1:0-2087 GCF_000151845.1 Pteropus vampyrus | reverse complement strand
CTGAGATCTTGTTCAGTCTCACAAACTTGTCTGAGCTGGAACAATCAAGTGAAAAGCCTTTGGGGAAAAGCATACAGTGAACTGTGAGATTTGAATAGCATTGCAGTAGATGGCGCTCTTTCCTTTGAATCCAAGCCAGTTTACTGTACTGCAGGAGGACAAGGGACATGTCACAGTCCAGGTAGCAACATTCAGAAGCAGGAGATGAAATGAGGACCTGCCTGCTAATCCACCAAAAGCCAGGTTTTCACCCCAAGATTCAGAGTATGAATATTTGAGTTTCGCACAATAATTATCTATCTGGGTAGATTAATAAAAAAAAATTATCAAGCTTTTATACAAATAACTTCAAGCTTCAATCTTGGCCAAAGTGAAGGCTCAGCTTTCTGTTCCTTGAAGCATGTTAGATAGTCAAGGATGCAATATCATTGTCGTCTTTTGAAATGTAAAATTTATTCTTACATATGTGAAACCTAAGATACAGCTTAGGTTTCATAGGACTTCTTGTTGCCTTTCACAGGCCTGGATGTCAGCTCTACAACCTGGCCATGCTCTGTTTGGGAGATTATGTTTTACTGAGCTTAACCAAGGCTATCTCTATATATAATCCTATCTATAAAAATCCACTATTTACAAACCATTGCTCCCTACCTGGGAGCAATCCTACCTCTTTTTTTCTTCTTCTTTTTTTTTTCCAGATACATCATTGGTTTGTGTCTTTATCTCTGATATCAAGCAGGGAGTCTGAGTTAGGGATGATGTCAGTCTAGAGGGGAATGAATTGATTAAGAATCCATATTTTCTATAGACTCAGCATTATTAAAAGATCGATCTTTTGCATCATTGTACTCCATGTTCACTGTAGAAGAATTAGAAAATGTAGTAAGTAAAAAAATAAAAACAACTCAGATCACGAAAATAGTAGCATTTTGGTGTATTTACTTCTAATCTGTTTCTCTTTTTCTCTGTCTTTTTCTCCCCACTCTCTCCTTCCATTTATATAATACACACAGATATCTATCATTAAAGGCTGTCAGGTTCTGGCTGGAAGCAGTAGCACACTGCCTATTTACACTGCCTAGGGACTGTTTAAAAAGGTAGGGCAGGGTTTAGGAAAACTGATAAAGTATCCTGGGGTGACAGTGGGGAGCTGTTACTCTTCCTTCGCCTGAAGGCCCTGAACTAGGAAGGCTAACGGGTAGATGGCGTCTTCTCTTGCCCTTTGGCTTCCATTAGAGTTCCATCAATGGGAGGCACGAGCTGACATTCCAAGGGCTGAGGAGAGTGAGGTTCATATGTTTATTCTGATGCTCCCTCCATACTATTTACCAGGCTTTGTGGCATTCCTCCACTGAAGAAACTACTACTGTTCTGAGCAGCTTCCTTCATGGCACTTCCTTTGAATTCCAGCAACTTCTCCTTCCCTTTGTCCTTTCAGACTCCTTGCTTTTACTAGCCCTTGGTATTTTCTCTAGCCCTTGTTAATTTTTCTGAACCCCATTATCGCTTTTGTAAATAGTCACTTTATTAAACTTTTCTTGATTACCTAGTTTTAGAATGCTGTTTTTTGCCTAGATCCTGACTAATACTCATATCTTTTATCAGTTCTCACAATTTCTCAACCGTTGTATTTTGATTATTGCTTCTACCTCATTCTCAAATTTCTCTCCTGGAATTCCAGTGAGATAGATTTTGAATCTCTCAATCTCTCTTAACCTGTCTTTACATTTTCTATGTCTTTGTCTCTTATTGCTGCATTTTGGATGATTCCTTCACATCTATGTTCTCATTAGCCATTTCTAGTCTACTTTTTACCTATTGAATTTTACATTTTCATTTCTAGAAGTTCAGTTTGGTCATTTTCATATCTGTCAGTTCTTTTTGCACAGTGTCTGTTTTTTCCTTAGGGTTCTAAGGTCTTTTATCATTTGATGCCTAATTATTTAATAGTCTCTCTCAGGTTATATTATCGACCAACAAATCTTCCTATTGACAATGACCGCTGACTCTCATGGTGACTCTTTTTCTTCTCTGTTTTGTAATTTTTTACTGTGAGCTCATTTGCAGCCAGAATATATTTATTGTAT
>NW_011911347.1:0-2315 GCF_000151845.1 Pteropus vampyrus | reverse complement strand
TTCCTATATTCCCCATCTCCCTTCAAGGGAAACTCAGAACAAAGAGTCAAAATCCTTGGCTTTGAGTTGCAAAAGAGGCTTTGAAACTCAGAGAGCTGAGACTATAGCCTTGCAAGAGCAGGGTTTTGAAAGAGAAATCTTTTTTGTAGGTTCAAAAGCTTGGCTTTGAACTTGGAGAGCAGGGAGCTGATTCTGTAGGCCCTGGAGTGGGGAAGCATGCGTCATCACAGAAGCCACCACCCAGAAGGAGATATAGGCTCATTCGGCAGGTGTGAGAGAAGGAGCAGAACAGCCCCCCTAAACGAAGATGCCAGCCCACAAAGGAGTCCCTGACCCCACCTGCTCTGGGCTGAGCGTAAGGGTGGCATGAAAAAGTCCTGGGTACGTTTAGGGGACACCAGGGCAGAGAGGATCTGCATTATCTTACCAGGTATGGCCTGAAGATGCAACAGGCCTCTTATAAGCTCCTTTATAAGTGCCTTTCTGGAGAAGCCTCAGCAGAGTCAAAAGGGAGTTGAGCTAGGCCCCTCTGCAGAATCCTCTGCGCAGCCCTGTGTCATTAGGAGAGCATCCAGAAGTTTCTGCACTTCCCACACAAATGAGGTGTGGCTGAGAGTGAGCTAGTGGACCTGGAGGGCTGTGTGCTTGGTCCACGTAAGGCAGCTAGCTGAAGGGTCGATTCTGTGACACTGGCAGCTAGGGGTCGGAGTTCGCTGGTTGCTTCTGGGAAGTGCGGGGAGGACAGGTGTGGATGACCCAAGCCCTCGGAGATAACTCACTCAGGGGGAGTCAACAAGGATGGATGCCCCTCCCCCAATTGCAAGCTCCAGGAACATATAAGTCCTCCCAGGAGAAGGAAATGAAAGGGAGGAGGGGCAGAATTCTTGAGCTGATTGGATTTGATCTGGAACGGATAGAGTTAAATTCATAGGGGACCGAGTTGGACCAGAAGTGACCGAATGGATGGATGGCTTTGCTAAATTCAGTTACTGAGTACCTGAGGATGTGCCTGTGAAATCCGTACCTGCTGTACACATAGCTGAGCAGGTGGTGTGATGCACAATGGATCCGTGTCCAAGGGACCCCGTTTCCATTAGGGATCTCGTCGATTGGTATACTACTGGGGCAGTTGAGGAAGGGCATCTTTTTCTATGTCTCCCAAAGGGTCCTTAAGAACCAGTAGCATCCCCGCCAGGTGTGTAAGGCACTGGCTCACAGGAGGCACTCCACGAGCGCTCATTCTTTTCTTGATGGTAACCCACACGTGAAAGACATTCGAATTCCTTGGGTTGCCTAGCATTCCCCTAAGTTGGAGAATCCCAACTGCCTTACAAAACAGAACCCACAGGTCCTAGTATGGAAGCTGGGGAACTGGCCTTCTCAGCTTCCTTTGCAAGTTGGGTGCGGGCAGGTAACCTAGGAGAGCCACCCATCAGAAGTACCCACCACTGATTTTGAATCGGAAATGAGAAATGCAGAGCAGAAGTCGTGCGGGATCCCTTCCAAGGATGGGTCGGGGAAGTGGTAGCAGAAGCCATGTCTGGTGCCCGGCAATGGGGGAGGCCTGCTGTTTCTATGGGCCCAGGCCCACGGGGCCATTTTGGGCCCGATTTTTGGCTTGGTAGCCTCTAAGCTTTGCTCTCAGGTTCACCCGAAGATTCTGTGCGCTTTGAAATCCTCTTAATAAATTCCTCGTCTCCTTAAGTTAGCCAGAGTTAGTTTCTCTAACTTGTAAAGAACTCTGATTGCTGTCCCACATGCCAGACTTCAGCCCAAGATCACTTAGGGAGTCACGTAATCACTGCCCATGTCCCCAGGGCCTTCACCGTCATATCCAGGAGTCCTCGCACTGCCAGATGCCCAGATGTGCCCAGGAATGTTTGTCCATGTTCTTCAATGCCAGTCTTCTGCCCCTGGTGCCAGAGCCCACCAGGAGAAGGCAGCTCTGCTGCAAGGCTGTTATTATAGGGACCTGAGGGGGCCATAGGGACCACATCTTGTCATTGGGCCCAGAGCCTCATAGTCTTTCCTGAACACAGTTCCTTCAGCATCTCAGCCCAGCCTCTCAGGATAGGTGAGTGAGACATGTGCCTTTCTGGTTGATCTCCTTACCTGGGACCTCTGAAGACACACAGACAGACAGACAGACAGACAGACAGACAGACACACACACACACACACACACACTCACTCATATATCTTTTCTTCAGCAAAAGAAAACAAAGCCCCATGCTTTTGTCACTGGCTGCACATGCGATGCCTGACGCTCCTGGGAAGCTTCCAGGCACCATTTCTGCCCACCCGAGGCCCCTGGT
>NW_011911346.1:0-1906 GCF_000151845.1 Pteropus vampyrus | reverse complement strand
GAGAGAGAAAAAGTATTTCTTTCAAAGCAGTTGCTTCAAAAACCAATGATGTAATATGAAATTAAAAAGAAAATCTATATCGTATAGAATCTGTGATGCACATTTTGTAACATTTCTCCAGGGTCCTATTCAGAGACTCTGGAAGCAGTTTTTAAAGAGATTTTAAGAATATATTGTAAGTCTAAATTGCAAACGGAATCATAAATTGGGGATACGAGTGAAAAGAGTTTGTTCAATTGATGTACTAAAAAGCAATATTAGGCTTTTTAAAATAGTATCACACCTGAAATTCAATCTTTAAGAAAGCAGATGATAGTTATAGAATTTCCACATTATTGCTCATTTTCACATGCCAGCCAAAGATGCATGATTTATATAAAAGGGGTAAAATATAATCTTATCATTTCCCCACCGTCCCTCACCACTTAATAATCATGTTAAAGGTTTTTTTTTAATCTCATTATTAAATGCAATCTAAATTGCAGATGTTTATAAAATGCTGTTCAGAATTATGTGGAGTTCTTTTTCAAATACATGGGCTTGAGCCCCATTCCCAGAGATGTGGATTCAGTAGAATTCAAGAAGGGATTTGGATGTCTGTTGTTGTTTTTTAAACGTATTATATTTTTATTAAGCTTTCACTTTTTTAGAGCAGTTCTAGGCTCATAAAAAAATGGAGGGGAAAGTAAAGAGATTTCCCATATATTCCCTGCCTCCCGCCCACCGCCCCGCACCCATGCATAGCCTCTCCCATTAACAAGGTCTTCCACCAGAGTGATACGTTTGTTACAATTGATGAACCTACATTGACACATAATAATTACCCAAAGTAGATAGTTTACTTAGGGTTTACTCTTGGTGTTGTATACTCTACATCATATGGTATCATACAGAATATTTTTACTGCCTAAAAATCCTCTGTGCTCCACCTATTCATTCCTAACATCCCCATCCTCACCCTCAACCTAGCAATCCTAGATCTTTTTATGGTCTTCTAGTTTTTCTTTTTCCAGAATGTTATATAGTTGGAATAGTATGTAGCCTTTTCAGATTGGCTTCTTTCCATTAGTATATGCACTTCAGGTTCTTCCATATATATTTTTTTTTTCATGGCTTGATAGCTCTTTCTTTTTAGTGTTGAATAATATTTCACTGATATGGATATACCAGTTTATTTGTCCACTCATCTGCTGAAGCACATCTTGATTGTTTCCAAGTTTTGGCAATTAGAAATAAAGTTGCTGTACACATCCATGTGTAGGCTTTTGCATGGACACAAATTTTCAACTCCATTGGGTAAATACTAAGGAGTGAAATAGCTGATTCAGATGGTAAGAGTATTTTTAATTTTGTAAGAAACTGCCAAACTGTCACCCAAAGTGGCTGTACCACTTTGTATTTTCACCAACAATGCACAAAATTCCTGTTGCTCCACATCATTGTCAACATTTTGTGTTGTCAGTGTTCTGGATTTTGGCCATTCTATTAGGTGTGTTGTGGTATCTCAGTGTGTTTTAATTTGTATTTTCTTGATGACATATGATGTAGAGCATCTTTTTATATGCTTATCTGCCATCTATATATACAGATATCTTTTAAGCTCTTTGGCCCATTTTTTAACTGTTTTATTTTTTTGTTTGTTTTCTTATTACTGAATTTTAAGAGTTCTTTGTATATTTTGAGTAACAGTTCTGTATTAGATGTGTCCTTTGCAAATGTTTTCTCTCAGTCTGTGGCTTGTTTTCTTATTCTCTTATCATTGTTTTTCACAGAGCAGAAGTTTTTAATTTTAATGAAGTCCAACTTATCAATTACTTCTTTCATGGATCGTACTTTTGGTATTATATCTAAAAAGTCATTTCTGTATCCAAGGTCACCTAGATTTTCACTTATGTTATCTTCTAGG
>NW_011911345.1:0-3073 GCF_000151845.1 Pteropus vampyrus | reverse complement strand
GAGGCCAGGGCCCGGGGGCGGGGCGGGCCGCAGGGCCGGCTCCCTCACGCGCTCGACCGGCCGCACAGTCGCCGTCGCTGCCGCTTCAGACCGCGGACGCTTCGTTGTCACGAGCCGGAGGGAGGGAATGGAGCCGGGAGCCTCCGGGCTCAGGCGCGCTGAGACCGCGGCGCCCGGGTCACGTGCCTCTGAGCTGGCCAATAAGCCCCGGGAGGCGTGGTGACGTCAGAGCAGCGGCGTGGCGGATGACAGCCGGGCCCCCGTCACGTGGCCGGGCACACTCCAATGGGCGGCACCGGGGCGACCTGAGGTTCCCGGCGGCCCGTGCGTCGGCGGTGGTTGGGTGGTAAGATGGCGGCTGTGAGTCTGCGGCTCGGCGATTTGGTGTGGTGAGTCCGCGCGGCCGGGACCAAGCGAGGTGCGCCGGGGAGCTGCCCGCCTGGGCGCGGGGATCGCGGCCAGCCCCGGAGCTGCCTCTTTGTGTGCTCCAGGCCGTGGAGAGGGCGAGACGAGGTGCCGGCGCTGGGAGCGACGCCGGGCGGAAGGGGCAGCCTGGCCCCGGGGGACTGAGGCCGAGGGTGGCCGCGGCGGGCCGGGCTCCGAGCCCCGAAGCCGCTCGGGAGAGAGCTGAGCTCCGGACTCAGAGGCCGGTGGTTACTGCGAAGGGCGTCACCGGCGCCGCCCGCGGACGCCGGTTCATCGGGGTCTTGCTGGGGTTCCCTGGAAAGCGGGAGAGCCGGGGGAGTCCGCAGGGCTATCTCGCCTGGGCAAGCCTGTTAAAACCCGCGTTGCGATGGAACCGACCTGTGCGGGCGGCTTGGCCGGGGGTGTCGGAACCGGACTGATAGCGCTGCCCGGTGAAGAAATGGAGGGGAGACTACTTCTTTACAACCGAGGGTTTGGCAGTGACCAGTGCCTTTTGGATTGCTTCTGTGTCCCAGACAACCGCCCGAACCAAGACTGGCTGTCGCCACCTCCCTCGAGCTGCGTAGCTTGTTTCTCGACCCAGAGGAAGGCTTCCATTAGCATTTGGCAAAGTCGGCTGGTCTCGCGATGAATTAAATCAGACTTTGTAAGGGGAAGTCTTGTGTTTACAGAGCAAACTGACCCCCACCCCTGTCACGGGGAGGCGTTAGACCAGCGGTGACTCTTCGTGGTTTTGTTGTTCTGTACCCTTGTCACTAGAAGAATGCACATACCTTATGCACATACGTATACAATTTTGCATTCCATTTCTAGGAGGTTGAGCCTGTTGGATCCAGCTGTGAAAGCCTAATTAAGAACTCCTGTTTGCCAGCTTTTGTTCTGGCACTTGAGGGTGCAAGTGATGATTTAGGAAAATAAATTGTATATTGAGTGGGTTGAAGGAGATGGACTGGCTTTTCCAGGGCAAATGCTGATTCTCTTTGTTTTCTCTAGGGGGAAACTTGGCCGGTATCCTCCTTGGCCGGGAAAGGTGAGTGTTTTACTACTAAACTAAAGGAAGACATCTGAAGTTGGGTTTGAAGAGGTGTAGAATGTAAGGTACATTTCTCTCACTTTCTAGCATTGACTTAAACTGTGCCTATTTAAATAGTAGATTTTTTTTCCTCTAATATCAGTTTGTTTAGAAAAGGCGATACCAGGTCTTATAATATGCAGTAAATGTTTATTTGTTGAATCAGAGATGATTTTGGTGGAGTTTTTTAACCCTGGAAATAAATTCTAATTTGAATTTATCCTAACACTTTAACAAAAGGAGAAGAAAATAAATTCTCCAAGAAGAGAGAAATCTAAATGTAGGTTAGTGAAAAGTCAAAGTATTTTTGTCCCAACTAAGTTTAAATCTTTCTATGTTACCATATGTGCTGCTCTAGTGCATCTTTGCAGAAGTTGGCATTTCAAATTTTGCATGAGGCTTTCCAAATGTTCTGTTTTTATATTCCTGCTAGGAGCCCAGGAAATATCTTTAGACTGTCTCTTTGCAATATGGCATTTTCAGTGCCTCAGTTATCTTTCATTGTCACTATTACCTGTTTCAACTCTTCCTACGCAGAAGTATTTTTAAAAGTGTCCTCTACATTTCTTCAGTAATGACAGGATCACATTGACGGGGGTAGGGGGAATGATGTTGGTTTTGGTTTTAACTTGTTAAAACAGGGTCGTTGCAGTAAAAGGAATATTATATCTACTGAAAGCTGTATTACATATTAGATGTAAGGATCTTCTAAATAGCTGTACATCTCCACACATCTCAGTAAAAAAGTGCCAAATTTGGACATAAACTCGGCCCTGGGGTTTTCTTTCTAAAAACATTCCTTTTGTTTTCATTTTTTTCTTACCAACTTAGAGCTGTGGAAAAAAATTTTTTTTCCTTTTTATCCCCCAGATTGTTAATCCGCCCAAGGACTTGAAGAAACCTCGTGGAAAGAAATGCTTCTTTGTGAAGTTTTTTGGAACAGAGGATCAGTGAGTAGTGCTCACCGAGAGTCTCCCTTCGTTCAGGCGTTGCGTTGGGTCTGAGCTGCTGAGAATATTCTAGGGATCCTAGTTCAGTCGTATTACAGTCTATAAGAAAGGCATATCATTCTGGCTTCATACCTAAATAAAAGATGCTATTCTTACAGAAATTGTCCTGAGGCTAATTACAATGTCAGGTGAGAACTAGGGCTCACCACCTTATAAGTATAATAATCACATAGAGTTTCTCACATCTCTTTACCCAATTCCATAAGCAATTCCTTTTATAAGGGCCACATTTGATTCTCATTTAATGGCTGTTAATCATTGTAGCTCAAGGGTGAGGTACAAAGTAAAAACTAAAATTTTATCTTAAAGTAATTGTTCTATCTGTTTTTGTAAAATTGAATGACTTGCTCTAGCATTATAACAGTAAAGCTTTTTAACCAGACCCGTCCTAGAGTTGACGTCAGAACCGTTAATTTGAGATTCTTTGATAGGCCATAAAAGAAATCGCAGAGAGGGGAAAAATGTGTATTTGCTTGAGTTTCTGGTGATTTGTTTAGCTTTCTCATCACTACATCAAGTTAATTGCCTAGGTCTAGCCAGATGGGTTGATTGCTTGCCATCTTCC
>NW_011911344.1:0-1493 GCF_000151845.1 Pteropus vampyrus | reverse complement strand
ACCACAGGGGCTGTGATAAAGAAACTTCCCAGGTGAGAACAAAAGTTCTCATTCTCACCTAGGAAAGTTCCAGGTGGAAATCGTTCCTTTCCCCAGCACTGCTCTGTCAAGGGAATTCCCTGAATGTTGACTAAAAAGAACCAAATCTAAAAATATAAATACTTCCTATAGGACACATTAGTTAAATATATTTGGGGAGGTACGTTAAGATTTCTGATGGTGGGAAGACAAAAAAAAAAGCCATTGCTAATTTTTACTCTGACTTGGGAGTTTTCCATTCCTAGAGAACTTGACTTTTGAAATATTCATTGCTTTTAAATAAAGTCTAAGCTGAGTTTGTTTTTGCTTTAACTTCTTTTTAATTTGAAAAGGGAGGAGCCTTGAAAGAACATATTTGTTAAAAGTACATTTTTTTATTGGATATTATATTGAGTTCCCAGTCTCATAGCATGTTATGTGCAAGAGAAATTATCACAGGTTTTATGATCATAAGAGGCTGCTGTGTGTGTGTGTGTGTGTCAGAGAGAGAGAAAGAGAGGGAGGGGGAGGGAGAGAGGGAGAGGGAGAGGGAGAGGGAGAGGGAGAGAGATGTGTGTGAGGAGGGGTATGGTGAAGAGCAGGACAGGAAAGAAGGAAAGATCTGGGAAGCATGCTTCATATTGCTTTCAACTTATTCTGAAAAGCACTAACATCCACCGACTTAACTCTCTCTCATCCGAATTTGTTTTATTTTTATTATTATTTTAAAGCAAATGTTCTATTTCATACCAGGTCTTAGAGGCACTTCTCTTTCAGAAATGAGAGTGAGTTGAACTATACCACAAAACAACCTAAGCAAACCATAAACTAGAAACTGCATGTTCCCTCCATGTGAAGATTCATCTGTGGCCTAAAATGGAAATTCATATCCTTCTCCTATTTCTCCCCATAAAATAGATCCACTTTGAGGGGAAAATAGAAAAAAAAAAAAAACAGTGTCTTAATGACTCTGTTCCCAAAAAGTTAAGAGACCCAAGTTCCTACGCTGGCTCTCCCACCAACATCTAGGGAAGCCCTGTGGAAGGCTACTCCTGCAGCCCCTTCCCACTCTGAGTCTAAGCGTGCGTGCCTCCTAACCAATTAGGCAATATTTAAGGACAAAAATAATATAAGGACATGACAAGCTCCCCTATACCTAATGACAAAACATTTCTGAGGTGTAATCAAATGTACGCTTGTGAATATTTCAATTTTAGAATAAGCTTTTGCTACCACACAAAGCTTCATTTTCATTTGCCAAATGGCTCTTTGATTTCCCTCACCTCAACAGAACTCTGGGGTTACCTGGAAGGAAGGGGAACTCCATTTGGTGAAACATGAGGGTTGCTTCAGCCAAAACAGATGTTTGCATCATCACTTAGCCATGTATTAGCAGCAAACAGCTGGCAAGTGTTTCGTGTTGCCAAGTACAACAGAAAGAATTTAAGTTTGGAACAATTAGAGGCCATCAGCAT
>NW_011911343.1:0-2345 GCF_000151845.1 Pteropus vampyrus | reverse complement strand
TGTATGCTTTAAATATTTAAAATTTATTAGTTATTTTATGACCTAATATGTGGTCTATCCTAGAGAACATTCCATGTACCCTTGAGAAGAATGTATATTCTGCTGTTATTGGTGAGACCTTTTGTACCTGCATGTTAGGTTTAGTTATTAATAGTGTTCAAGTCTATTTCTTTATTGATCTTCTGTTCAATCCATTATTAAAAGTGGGACATTGCAATCCCAAGTCCAACTAATATTACAAAACTGTCTATTTCTCCCTTCAATTCTATCAAATTATTTTATATATTCTGGGGCTCTGTCGTTTGATGTGTATATGTTTATAATTATTATATCTTCTTGATGAATTGGCCCTTTTATCAATATATAAGTTCTTCTTTGTCTCTTGTAACAACTTTTAACTTAAAATCTATATTTTGATACTAGCATAAACACCCCAGCTCTTTTTTTGTTACTATTTGCATGGAATATTTTTTCCACCCTTTTCCTTTCAACTTATTTTTGTCTTTGGATCTGAAGTGAGTCTCTCGTAAGCAGCATATAGTTGGATCATGTTTTTTATTTATTCTGCCAATCTCTGTCTTTTAATGAGTTTAATCCATATACATTTAAAATGATTACTGATAATGAAGAACTTACTTCTACCACTATGCTTGTACTTGTACCATATACATTTAAAATGATTACTGATAATGAAGAACTTACTTCTACCACTATGCTATTTGTTTTCTATATCTACTTTTTGTTCTTTATCTACTACCTACTTTTATGTTTGATTGATTTTTCTAGTGTACAATTTTGATTCTTTATTTTTTTTCCATATATTTTTAGTTATTATCTTAGTGGTTACCATGGGGATTACAATTGACATCCTAAATTTATAAAAATCTAGTTTAAACTTATACCAACTTACTTCAACAGCAAACATTAACTCTGTTCCTAATCCTTTCCATCCCCGTTTATGTTATTATTGTCACAAATGACATCTGTATACAGTGCCTGTTAACATAGATTTATGATTGTTTTATGCATTTGGCTTTTAAATCGTATAGAAAATAAAAAGAGGAGTTACAGTAAAAAATACAATAATACTTGCTTTTAAGTTTATCTATGTAGTTACATTTACCAGTGATCTTTATTTCTTTATAATACTTCGAGTTAACATCTAGTGTCCTTTTGTTTCAGCCTGAAGAACTCCCGTTAGCATTTCTTATATGGCAAATCTACTAGCAATGAATTTATATAGTTTTTGTTTATCTGGGACTGTCATAATTTCTCTTTCACTTTTGAAAGATAGTTTTTGCACTTTAAAGACATCATCCCACTGCCTCAGGCATCTATGATTTCTGATGAGAATCAGCTGTCAATCTTATTAAAGACCCCTTGCAAATGATGAGCCACTCTCTTGCTACTTTCAATATTTTTTCTTTGTCTTTAGCTTTCAACAGTTTAATTATAATGTATCTCAGTGTGGATCTCTGAGTTTACTCTGCTTTGAGTCATTTGAGCTTACTGGATGTATATATTTATGTTTTCATCAAATTTGAGAAGTTAATGATCATTATTTCTTCAAAATTTTTTCTACCCCTTTCTTTTCCTCCTGGGAGTCCCGTAATGTGTGTTGATGTGCTTGATGGTGTTTTATATATTCCTTAGGCTCTGTTCATTTTTCTTCATTCTTTTTTCTTTCTGTTCCCCAAACTAGGTAATTTTAATTTGCCCTATTTCCAATTTTATTGATTCTGTCTTCTGCCTACTCAAATCTGCTAATGAACCCCTCATATTTCACAGTTCAGAATTTCTATTTAGTTACTATTTATAATTTTTACCTCTTTATTCTCCTGATTTCCTTTGGTTATTCGTCCATGGTTTCCTTTAGCTCCTTTGGGTATATTTAAGCCAATTTATTGAAGTATTTTTCTAGTAAGTCAAATGTCTTGGTTTCCTTGGGGGTGATTTCTATCAATTTTCTTCTTTTTTTTTTTTTGTAACTGAATGAGCCATACTTTCTTGTTTCTTTGTATGTCATAGTTTTCAATGAGAATTAGGGATTTTGAATGTTAAAGTGGTACACACACACCTACACATGCACACACGGATTATTGTTATCTTACACACACATACACACACACACACACACACACACACACAAGGATTATTGTTATTTCTCGATGAAGACTGCCATCATTCGCCTACTTAGTGCCTTTCTAAACTATTTTTGCAAAGACTATATTTTTTATTGTGTGTGATCATTGAAGTTTCATTTTGTTATATCTGTGGTCAGCCAGTAACCTGACAAAAATTTTGTTAAATCTCTGTACAAAAGGAAAGAAAATAATGAAAAGGGG
>NW_011911342.1:0-1807 GCF_000151845.1 Pteropus vampyrus | reverse complement strand
TGAAATGGTTATTGCTTTCCTCATTTCCATATGTTTCAATTTGCTCTCCATTTCCATGTATTATTCTGTTTTCCTCAAGGCCAACCCAATGCACAGACAAAAAACAAGACAGCTAATTGTACGGTGTCTTGTAGGCAAGGCGCTACCTGGGAGCTCACCTCCATCAGAACCAGATGTATCAGCAGTGCTTTGATAAAAAGTATTAAAGGATTTTATATCTTTAAAAGAAATACCTTTTCTGCATACATTTGGTTCTAGGGGAGCATCTTAATATACAATAAAAAAAAAAAAGCACTGCAATAAAACAAAAGTCCCACATTGAAATCTCAAATATGCCCCAAACTCACTGTTCGCTGTCACTAAAAATTACCTAATTTCTATGAAGTTTAGTTTCCACTTTGAAAATGAGTCAAACCTAATGATCCCTATGATAGTTACCACTGCAATATTCCACTGTTCTAAAGTAGCCAAGAGTGGGAAGGACCAGGACACAGGCAGAGAAGAGCCACATAGAACTCTAGCCCGGAAGCAGAGCGTGGACGCGTAGACACAGGACATTAACAGCACCCATGCGCCCAGGTGCACTGTGCCATATGCTGCCTGCAACCCTGGACTGACTGTTTCTCAGAGATGTTTACTTGTGTAGGTTGACCATAATTACACCTTTTTATTTTTTAATTATTATCCAGGTTAACCTCGATTTTCACACCAAGGAACTCATTGCTAAGAGCATGACCCAACCCACCCTCCAAAGTTTTGACGCCGCACAGAGCAGAGTGTATCAGCTTATGGAACAAGACAGTTACACACGTTTTCTGAAATCTGACATCTATTTAGGCTTGATAGAAGGAAGACCTCAGAGACCAACAAATCTGAGAAGACGATCACGTTCGTTTACCTATAATGAATTCCAGGATGTAAAGTCGGATGTTGCCATTTGGTTATAAAGAAAATGAATTTTGCTCATTTTGGTGGCAAGATTGTACATCTGCTTCTAAGACAGTAGCATATTATGTTAACAAATGGGTACATCTTTTAAAATAAAATCTATCATGGGAAAGGATTTTTAAGAATGTAAATCAAAACTTTTATTCTAACAAAGTATCTGCCAATATGTTCTCTGAAGCATTCCATTTGACTTCATTGCATTTGTAATCAGAAAAACGTATTAAGTAAAGGGCAGTAAAGAAGTAATAACAATGTTTTATAACAATGTAAAGTTAAAGTTAAGCTTTTGCAAAATTGGCAACAGTTTAACCAAATATCTAGTTTGAACTTTTTTTCCAGATGTAAACAAGGTAATGCTCAGATATCTTTTCAACATTTTCCTAATGATTGAGACTATCTCAGCCGCAGAGAGTGTGCAAGAGGATGATTATCCATTCTTGGGTTACTAACTCTAGCTCAAGAGGAGCGATGCATCACCTCTAGTTCAGGCATTTTAGGGAGGACACACCCATCTCTCCAGAATGTCCAGATTAAACATAACCTAGGTTGGTAACCGGAAATGGGGTCCACATTCCTGCTCACTCCTGAGGGAGCATGGACTTACTTCTATGGAGCACACTTCTGCTGGTCTCAGAAACGTGACCAGGTGATGCTCTAGGTTGAGACTGAATGGACCATCTCCTCATCTGTGAAGAGAACGTGCTACTAAAATAGTGGGGATCCTAATGACATTTGAATGATGACTAGACAAGGTTTATCTCAGGAGCCTTCAATTTTGGACTTCTTAGAATTGGGGTAAAAATTAGAAATAAGAGGAAGTGAAGGACTAATGCATCCAAGGCCCTAGACACTGTCATCT
>NW_011911341.1:0-2175 GCF_000151845.1 Pteropus vampyrus | reverse complement strand
CCATGGGTTCTGGGATGGGGAGGGGGAGAAGGCGGACAAGGGTGATGGTTGGTTTTTGTTTTGTTTTCTGATTTTTTTCCTCCTCTTTCCTATCTCTAAGCATGACTATTTCTGTATTCTTTCTGTCTACTCACCTTCGATAATTTCATCTGATCCCATGATTTTAGTTTCCATTGCTTATCCTCAAATGCTACTTTCCCGAAATAACTTTCTCTGATGACCCTATTAGAAGTGATATCTGCACTTTGAATTATTATAGTACTATTTGTATATGATTTATGGTTCGTTTACAGCTACCATTTTATTACAGTTATTTGCGTACCTATTTGATTTTGATTTTCTGATTGCCAGCTTATTGAGGGAAGAGAATGTTTGTTTTGTTCTGTTTTGTTTTGTCTTTCTGTATCCTTCTTATACCTGACATATTTGCTCTGGGTCTTATTTGTGGAAATGTATAGTATGCTTCTTCTCACATCTCTGTTTTCTGTCGCTTAGCACAATCCCTGCTTTTTTCCCCCCCAATGACTCTTAATTTATAGGAGCTAGTGGTTCGTTTCCTCAAGCGAGCATCAAGCAACCTCCAGCACTCACTGAGGATGGTATTACCTAGTCGACGACTGGCACTTCTGGAACGCAGAAGAATCCTGGCCCACCAACTGGGTGACTTTATCATGGTGTACAACAAGGTAGGTGATTTATCTGTTAGTCTTCTGCTTTAGATTGCCACACAGTCAGAAACAGACTCCCCTGTGTGTAACTGTTATGGGGAGCAGGACCTCACTCCTTAACCCAGCTGAGCTGAAAAGCTGCTTATTACTTCTGAAGGCCCAGTGGCCATAGGGAACTCTCTCTCTTTTTTTTAATTTGTTTTGTTACTAGTTTCAAGTATAGAGTGCATTGGTTAGACATATATATAGTTATAAAACGATCCCCCTAATTGCTCTTTGTCTCCTCTGGCTCTCCACCTAGTCATTACATTAATGCTGACTGCATTCCCTATGCCATGCTCCCTATTGCCGTGACCATCTATCAACTACTAATCTGTACTTCTTTAACCCTTCACCACCTTCTCCCAGGCCCAATCCCCCTCTCCTCTGGCCATCAGCAGATTATCCTCTATATTTGTGAGGCTGTTTTTCATTAGTTTGTTCTTTTTGTTCCTTAGATTCTGCATATAAGTGAAATCATATGGTATTTCTCTTTCTCTGTCTGACATTTCATTTAGCACAATAACCTCTAGGTCCATCCATGTCATTGCAAATGGTAGGATTTCATTTTTTTAATGACTGAGTAATATTCCATTATATATATGAACCATAGCTTCTTTATCCAATCATCTGTTGACAGGCATTCGGGTTGCTTCCGTATCTTGGCTATTGTAAATTGCGCTACCATGAACATATGGGTGCATAGATCTTTATAAATTATTGTTTTGGTTTTCTTTGGATAAATACCCAGAAGTGCAATTGCTGGGTCAAAAGGTATAATATCCATTTTTAATTTTTTGAGAAACCTCCAGACTGTTTTCCATAGTGGCTGTACCCACCAACAGTGTATGAGGGTTCCCTTTTCTCTGCATCCTTGCCAAAACCTGTTGTTCTTTGATTATTGATGATAGCCATTCTGACAGGTGTGCGGTGATAATCTCATTATGGTTTTAATTTGCATTTCTCTGATGATTAGTGACCTTGAACATCTTTTCATATGTCTGTTGGCCATCTGTATTTCCTCTTTGGATAAATATCTGTTCAGGTCTTCTGCCCATTTTTTAATTGGATTGTTTGTTTTTTGTTGTTGTTGAGTTGTATGAGTTCTTTATATATTTTAGATATTAACCTTTATCAGTTGTATCATAAGTGAATATCTTCTCCTATTCAGTTGATTGTCTTTTTGTTTTGTTGATGGTCTCCTTCGTTGCACAAAAACTCTTTAGTGTGATATAGTCCCATTTGTTTATTTTTTCTTTTGGTCCCCTTGCCTGAGGAGATATGTCCAAAAATAAATTACTAGTAGCAATATCAGAGAGATTACTGCCTGTTTTCTCCTAGAAGTTTTATGGTTTCAGGTTTTACATTTTCATGTCTTTAATCCATTTTGAGTCTATTCTTATATATGGTGTAAGAAGATAGTCCAGTTTCTTTTTCTTTTCTTTTCTTTTTTTTTTTTTGCATGTAT
>NW_011911340.1:0-1428 GCF_000151845.1 Pteropus vampyrus | reverse complement strand
CCTTTCCTTGGGTGTAATATTTATTATTTATATTTGTAAAAATGTCCTCTTTCCTTCAACGAGTCAGAAATCTCAGAGTTCCCTCAGAGACAGTGAGGGGACGAGGACGTGTTCGTTGCCTGGGGTTGCCTAACAACGCACCACAAAGGAGGGGGCTTAAAGCACCATTTATTCTCTCACATTTCTTTAGGCTAGAACTGCAAAGTCAAGGTGTCAGCAGGGTTGGTTCCGTCCAGAGGCTCAGTGGACAGTGAGCCATGTCTCCTCCCAGCGGTCCTGCGAGTTCCTTGGCTTCTGGGTGCCTCACTGTAATCTCTCTCTGCCTCCATTGTCATATGCCATCTACTCCTGGTGTGTCTCTGGTCTCTTCTTATAAGGACACCAATCACATAGGCTTAAGGGCCACCCTACTCTAGTACAGCCTCGTTTTAGCTAATGACATCTGCGATGACTCATGCTAAATAAGGTCACGTTCTGAGGTCCTGAGGGTCAGGACTTTAACATAACCTTTCGGTGCGTTTCGCCCATAACAGGGTTCACGGACTGAGCCTGATATGAGTTGGCGAGGGAGAAAAGCCTTGTTGGCCAAGGGTTTACTACGTGGCAGGTGCTATTGGGCACTTTCTGTTTCACCTACTTGATTGAATTTCACTGCTAGAACTGTTCTGAAGGTGGGTGGTGTTATTTCCATTTCCTAGGTGGGGAAACTGAGTCTGAAGTTAAGAAGCTGGCCCAACGGCATACAGCTTGTCAGCGGAGAGCTGGGCTGGAATCCGGGTGTCTGATGGCTGGGAGCTGCTTCCTTGTCTGCTGCTGGTCACCTTTGTTAAGGTGCGTCACTCACGGGCGTACGTGTCTTCTCAGAGCCCTGGAGTAGCCCTCCAGGGAGGTGGGATGGGTGCATCCTTAGTTTATTTGTAATTGGTGTTTATCTCCCTCCACTAGACAGGGAGTTTTCCAGTCTATTCTCTTGAAGTTCTGGGGGAGAATTCTCTTATTCAACCCATGTCCTGCTTTCTTACCATCCCCTATCCCTAGACCAACGCGAACATCAATTAACTGTCGTACTGCAGATCCTATGACAGTTACAGACATGCACAGATGTGCCCACCCAGATGTTCCCCAATGCAAGAAAGACAGTAACGCAGGCGAGATCTTGGCTCTGAGAGCAGCCCTGTGTTTCCTAAGGGTGAGGGGTGCCATGGGGCTCCCTGCCTAGTGTACTGGCAACCAGAAAGCCAAGTGAACTCACTGTCTTCTCCATCTGCCTTCTCCAGACTGTACTATCTTCTTAACTTTCCCTCATTGTCTGAGATCTTGCTCAATCCCCATAAACTTTAATAGAGTTGAGTCTAGACTGGTCAGAAGGTTCATGTCCCCATTCTGAATGGCCAGACACTGGAATCATGTACGATCATCTTGGAAACT
>NW_011911339.1:0-1594 GCF_000151845.1 Pteropus vampyrus | reverse complement strand
TATTTAAACACATTTGGAGCTCTAACACTAAGAGGTTACATATAGAGTATTTTGTTAAATAATAGCTATTTTAGAAAAGTTTGAGAAAGAATTATGAGACTTTTACCATAATAATTAAAATATATTCAGGATAATTAAAATAAATATATGCAGAAATAATTAAATTATATGTAAAAATGTATCAGTAATCACAAATATAATATGTCAAAAACTTAATTCTTGATTTAAACTAATTGAATTTACATTTATTTATTTATTTGTTTGTTTGTTTGTTGTTTTTAGGTGAGGCAACCCTTGGTTGACCTCACAGATTGCAAGGACCTTGTCAACTTACAATCCCTTATTTTTTTATTTTTTTATTTATTTGTTTATGTCTACAGCACCTGGTCTTCTTAAGTGAATTTACTTTTAATTGTCCACCTTTTTAGTAGCCTATAAAAGCTTAAAAAGCAGTAGTAATAATAATGGATAGAAAAGAAAAGTACCTCACCATAATAAAAGCCATATATGACAAACCCTCAGGTAACATCATACTCGATGGTGAAAAACTTAAACCTTTTTCTCTAAGATCAGGAAAAAGACACACGGTTTCCCACTCTAGTTCAATATAGTATTGGAAGTCCTAGCTTGAGCAATCAGGCAAGAGAAAGAAATAAATGGCATCTAAATTGGGATGAAGAAGTCAAATTGTCAGTTTTTGCAGATGACATGATTCTCTTTCTAAAGAAAACCCTAAAGACTCCACAAAAACAAAACAAAACAAAACAAACATTAGAAACGATAAACAAAGACAATAAAGTTGCAGGATACAAAATCAATGTACAAAAGTCTACTGTATTCCTATATAGTAACAATGAAATTTCAGAAAAAGCAATTTAAAAAAAACCCAGTAATTTCTTTTGCAATTATAATGAAAAGAATTAAAAACCTAGGAATAAACAACAGAAATTGAAGACAAAGAAATGGAAAGATATTCCATGTTCATGGATGAGAAATATCAACATAGTTAAAATGACCATATTACCCAAATCAATATACAGATTTAATGTAATCTCCATCAAAATCTCAATGGCATTTTAAAAGAAATAGAACAAAAATCATCAAATTGGTATGGAATCACAAAAGACCCTAAATAACCAAAGCCATCCCTAGATAAAAGAACAAGGCTAGGGGTATCACACTTCCTGACTTCAAATTCTACTACAAAGTGACAGTAATCAAAACACCATGGTATTGGCAGAAAAATAGACACAAAAACCAATGGAACAAAATTGAGAGCCCAGAAATAAACCCACATGCCTATGGGCAACTAATCCTGACAAAGGAACCCAAAACATATAATGGAGGAAAAAAAGCCTCTTCATTAAGTGGTGCTGAAAAAAAATGGAAAGCCTCATGGCAAAAGAATACACCAAAATTAACCCAAAATAGATCAAATACCTAAATATAAGACCTGAAATAATAAATTACATAGGCCTTGGATTTAGAGGGGATTTTATGAATTTGATCTGAACGGCAAGGGAATTAAAAACAAAAATAAATGAATGAGATTATATCAAACTAAAAAATTTCTGCACAGCAAAATAAACCATTA
>NW_011911338.1:0-2484 GCF_000151845.1 Pteropus vampyrus | reverse complement strand
TGTTAAACAGACATAAATTACTAAGATGATCATTTCAATTTAATTTCTGAGACTCAGGTTCTCTATCCATAATGAAAGAAAAAATTCCTCCCATATAGGGTTTTAACGGCAAATATATTACATGTGACTAAGCCTAGTTCAATACTTAACATTTACTAATTGTTTAATACTTTTCCATTAAAGTTATTTTACTTCAGTGTTATCTTTCTGAAAAGAAAACTCCCTAAAATTATACCCCTGGACTTTTTCTTAACATCACATTTTACAAGGTTCTTACATCCTTTTTCTACATGCAAATCCAATCTCTTTATTGCAATGGAATACAATTGAAAGACAAACACAGAAGTTGATAAATGAACCAATTCTAGCTACTATTAAGAGCAATAACAACAAACAAGGCAGCCTGGCAAAATTATAGGCATTAAAAAAAAAAAATACTGAGCTCATAATTGAAAATGTTACAGGTCTGAATTGTGAAACTAAATGACTACTCAGGTATTTAAGTTTAAAAAAAATCCTAAAATATCAAAACCAAAAAACGAAAAAGTAGCTCAGACACAGAGTATGTCGATTCAGATCCACTTTTTCCCTACGAGACCACCTCATAATAACAGCTTTTTGAAATCTGGGTATTGGTAATGACTGATTTCATCTCTTATAGGCAGAAATTACTTAAATCTTCTTACCACTAGATAAGGAAAATAAAGCCTTAGATTTAACTTCCTCTGTTAATTGTTCAGTAGATTTCAGATAGTCAAGGACATAGGTATCAGACGCGAGTAGGGCAATATTCTGTTCTCCAGATCCATAAGGCATTTGGAGAAGATTCTCCAGATTCTGTGTTGCAAGTCCTAGAATATCCCCTAAAAATAGGAAAAGCAGAAGGTTACCATTGTTTACAGCATTAATAACTGTAGATAAAAGTCACAGGGGAAATAGAAAATGTTAAAAATTGAGTCTAAAAGGTGGAAATAAGGAAATTTTTTCTGAAGTAATTTTAAAGAGGAGATAGACATAAAGGGTGAAGTTAAAGGGGTTTCTGGTATGAAAGTTGTTTCTGAAAACCTCATTACTAAAGAAGAGGAAGTGAAGAAAACGTATTTGCTTGCTTGCTTGTTTTTGTAAAACTAACCTTATGAACTATAAAGTATAATTCATACCTTCCTAAAAAATATTAATGATAGACAAAGATATTTGACTTTTGTGAAACAGATTTTTCCTATTACTGAGGAAATGTTCAGCACCTTTAACAAGCAAAGATTATTCTGATTCTCCAAAGGGAAATTTAATATTTCAGATTAATGGGCTGTAATAGAACCCTTTGTTTTCCAAACACCGATTATCATCCACCAGAACAAGTGTTTCCCAGGGACAGAGATTCGAAAATAGTACTGTAATTTTCTCAGATCCCATACAGAAGCAAGCATAGAGGATAGTCCTCAACAATAATTCTCTCCAATTGATATCATAAGAAAATCTCTTTATCCTGTTATTTTTAAGAAAAATTTTGAAGACTACCACAATCAAAAATTTTAAGTTGTTTTGAAACACAATATTTAGCCAGCTTACCCACAACAGTGAAAAAGGCCCTGGCTGATCCTTCTACCACATTGTTTGGCAAATCCAAAATTACCTGTTTGGAGGCTTTGGTGCCTGGAAA
The DNA here is from genome assembly GCF_000151845.1 of Pteropus vampyrus. Lineage (NCBI taxonomy): Eukaryota > Metazoa > Chordata > Mammalia > Chiroptera > Pteropodidae > Pteropus > Pteropus vampyrus. The sequence goes on along the minus strand of NW_011911338.1, from coordinate 824 downwards.
GAAAATATCAATAAAATAATGTGATGACTTCCTTTTATAAAAAAATAGCAGAAGTTTTGTAGGACAGACATGTTAGGAAATATATTCGATTATTTATTTTTATTTTACAAGTTGCTTTTTAGAAGAGATGAAATTGAGGTTTAGATTTAGTTCAAATAAAAATACATTCAGAAAATGGCATATAATACTGTGTGTTAGATAACGACTCCTATTCTCCATCAGTTTAATGTCTAAACTATTTACATATAGGAAAAATGTAAAACAAACTACTGACTATGACATATAAAACAGTACATAAAAAGATAAAGTTTGGAGAGTCCTATTAGGCATTAAAATTATATCATAATCATCCAGATAAAACACTACTCATAATTACCATAAAAGAGGCAATTGAGGGGCAATGATTTATCTATAACTTGTTTCATTCCAAGAGTAAAAAAAACAAAAGTTACATTACGTGCTATTTAGGCATAACCCTGATTTCCCACTGTCTAAATTTATGCCAATCATATGAGAAGAGGAGTTAAAAATATACAAGATAGGAAAAATAGGCTGAGGCATACCACTGTTATGGGCAAACTAAAAAAAAAAAAAATCTCATAAATATAATTTTTGTTTGCTAAAATTATACAATGAAGATAGGGCATGAAATAAAATAATCCCAGTGGGTATTTAGAATGAAATCACTGAGGTACTCAGTAAGGCAATTGGACTAAAGTGGAAGAAAAAGAAATACACTGACCTTGTTGATAAATTTTCTTTAGAACTAATTGGACCACCTAAAAGATCCTCTTACCTTTAGTACAGATAAGGAAACTTTCAGT
>NW_011911337.1:0-1452 GCF_000151845.1 Pteropus vampyrus | reverse complement strand
TAAATTTTATAAAATAAGAACAATAATTTTCAGGAGAATCTTCAATTAATGTTTTGGTCAGTTGATGTAGAATTAACTAAATTCTACTTAAACCATTTAATTGATGGACTTAATTGATTTTCTTAAGCATATAAACTGTATTTTAGATTAGCAGATTCTATTTTTCTAAAAAAACTTTAAACGTATGAACAGGCAGGCACACAGCACTACTAGGAAAATCCTTCCTGGCATTTATACAACTCTTTGGTCTAATAAGACGTGTGTGTGCGTGCGTGCACGCACGCACGTGTACAGAGAGAGAAAAGAGAAAAGCTCGAATTCTTTTAAGTATTCCAATAACTTTTTAAAATGTAGGCAAATTTTCTTAACAACTTTTAGCTTAAAATAACAAACCTAGTACCAATTAATCTTTTAAAGTTGGAAACACAAAGTTACTCTCTTAAGTGTGCTAAAATTTCAAATTCTCTGCAACACAAACTATATAATAGCATACACAGCTTATTCTGAGTTTAAAAAAAAATGAGCTAAACTATGGGTTTGATTTCCTCATCACTGAATAATATAATTAATACAATGAATAGAAGAGCCACATATCAGATCTCGGATGCCCAAAGCCAAAGAAGTACATTCTTTTCAAGCAGCAGTGGAACACTGCCAAAAACTGACCTTATATTAGGCCACAAAAAAATTCTTGATAAGTTCTACAAAATGGAATTAAACAAGACATGTTATATACCCAAAGTACAGTAAAATTCAAAATGAAAAATAAATAAATAAAACGATTGAGTTAGAAATTTAACAAATGGGACTTTATCAAACTAAAAAGCTTCTGCACAGCAAATGAAACTATCAACGAAACAAAAAGGCAATCTATTGAATGGGAGAACATATTTGCAAATGATATATCTGATAAGGCGTTGATAGTCAAAATAACTAAGGAACTCATACAACTCAATAACAGAAAATAAACAATCCATAAACAAAAATGAGCAGAGGACTTAAAGAGAAATTTCTCCAAAGAAGGCATACAAATGGCCAGTAGACCTATGAAAAGATGTTCGACATCACATATCATCAGAGAAAGGCAAATCAAAATCACAATGAGATATCACCTCACACCTGTCAGAAAGATTGCTATCAAAAAGTCAACAAATAACATGTACTGGTGAGGATGAGGAAAAAAGGGAACCTTTGTGTATCGTTGGTGGGACTGCAAACTAGTGCAGCCACTATAGAAAACAGTATTGAAGCTCCTCAAAACACTAAAAATAGATCTACCATGCACTTCTGAGTATTTATCCAAAGAAAATGAAAACACTAATTCGAAAAGATATATATACTGATTGATGAATAAATGAAATGTGGTATTATATATAAAAGGAAATATTATTTGGCCATTAAAAGGAATAAATGCTATACAACAATGATGAACCTTGAAAACATTATGCTAAG
>NW_011911336.1:0-2254 GCF_000151845.1 Pteropus vampyrus | reverse complement strand
GGATAAAAATATCGACTTGACAAAGTTCACTAAGACTTAGTGACACGCTTCACCTGAGTGCCCGCTGAAATTAAATATAAGTCATTAGCAGAGCGAGGCAGTGGCCAACGTGGGTGAAAGGAAAAGAATTGAGTCATCACTTCTGGACTACACGACGGCCAACAAGCTATTAACGATGGGAACGAAAGCCGACAAGTAAACGTGGTGAGATGAAGAAACCGGCTTCCTTTGGGCAGATACTCAGAAAAGGGACCGCTGAGTTATAAACTCGTTCTCCTTTTAATTTTGAGGACCCTCCGCACTGTTCTCCAGCGGCTGCGCCAGTTCACAGCCCCCTGGCAGATTTTTCTTTTCAATAAGCTGACGAACTGTGGCCTGGAGTGGCTGCGCCATTTACATTCTCAGCAGCAGTGCGAGAGATCCAGCTGCTGCTCGTCCTCACTAGCACGTGGCATTGTCACTATGTTCTTCATTTTTAGCCATTCTGAGTGTTCCGTGGTATCTCGTTGGGATGTTTATTTGTACTTCTCTGACACTGAGAATATCAAACGTCTTTTCCTGTGCTCACGTTCAACGTGTAAATCCTCTCCAGTGGAATGACTGACTGTTCATGACTTTGGCCCATTTCGTGAGGTATTTGATATTTTATTCCTGAGCACTAGAGATATTTACGTATTCTAGATACTCGTCCTTTGTCAGATGCACGGTTTGCAAGTATTTTCTTCTCATCTGTAGCTTCTCTTCGCATCTTTTCACGTGAATTTTTGCAAACAAAACTTTAATTTTGTTGAGGTCCAATTTGTCAATTATTCCTTTTGATGGATCTTGATTTTCATGTCAAGTCTATGAGCTCTTTGCCTAGGCCTACACATAAGATTTTGTAGGCTTTTTTTTCCCCAAAAGATTTACAGTTTTGTCTTACATTTCCCTTCATGGTCCATTTGGAGGTAGTTTTTATATGATATGCGTCTGAGGCCCACTGTTTTTGCCTGTGATGTCCGGCTGCTACAGCATCATTTGCTGAAAAGCTCTCCTTTCCCCAGGAAACTGAATCTGTCAAAAGTCAGTTAAGCATATTTCGTGAGTCTATTCTGGGTTCTCCTACTTGTGTCATGAATCTAGATGAAGGGCCCTCGGCCAATGCCACATTGTCTGGGTTACTGCAGTCACAGCAGACCTTAAAATGGTGTAGAGTCTCTCACTTTATGCTTCTTTGCCAAGAACATTTTCATTTTTCTAGGGTATAAGCTTGTCTATATCTACAAAATACTTTTTTGGGATTTTGACAGGAAATTCATTAAAACTATAGATCATTTTGGAGTCAACTGATGTCTTTACTATGTTGATCACTTCCAGGGGAAATTGACAACTTTGCTACACTGAGTCTTCCAATCCATGAACATAGTATGTCTCTCCAGTTCTTTGGGTGTTGTCTGATCTCTGCCATCAGCTCCTTGTAATTTTAATCACACAGATTCTACACATTTTGTTATGTGTGTATTAGGTTTTCCATTTTCGTTGGGTTGATTGCAAATGGTATTGTGGGTTTTTTTAATTGAAATATAATTGACATGCAACATTATATGAGATAAATGTCAGAATATAGAGATAAAAACCTCCTAAAATTCATGAAAAATTTGATTAGAATATGGATGAGTCACTTCTGTAAAACAGCGGTGTGTTCCTTAAACAAACAGCATGCCTATTATCTTGTTCTAAATACTTTGATTTGTCTTTCTGAATACTTTTGATTTACTTGCACTAAATACATTTGTTTTTTTATCAAAAGAATTTATTATGCTTCCGTATTATTTTAGCATGCAAACCCACATATTTTCTCAAAAATATTTAGACATGCCAACTTGCAAGAAAAAAAAATTTTTTTTTTTCAAAAATAATCTTTCTCTATGTCCTCTTTCTGAAACTAAAAACCACTGGTACTTACAATCATTTCTCGATTCCTCTATGCAAGATTTATATTATTTCTTTACAATCATTTCTGACATGTGGAGATTAAATTTTAAGAAAGTTGACTGTAAATAACTTTTTCTAAATTGTTGACAAGAGGTGTGAAAACTTAACTGTGGCATGCAGATTCCGAAGATCACCCCATTTGAAGATTCTGGCTCCTGGTACACACACATCTCCCACATATTCAGTCAATTACCCATATGGGTACTGCTATGAAGAGATTTTACAGACTAAGGTCTCAAACCAATTTACCTTAAGATATAGGAAGATAATCTGAGTGGTC
>NW_011911335.1:0-1345 GCF_000151845.1 Pteropus vampyrus | reverse complement strand
GCAGAAAGCAGATATGGAAGAAGAGACCTCCCGTCCCTCAACATCCATATTAATAAGGGATGGCTCTTTTACATGGCTCTTAGAAAAGAGGTAGGTAGGAAAGTTAGGGGGTTTCAGGTCTGCCTGCAAAGACACTGAGGTCATCTTATCTTAGAAGGGGTCCGCCCTAATCTGCCCACAATTAAGCAAGCGAGAAGGCATTTTTTAAACTCACAGAAAGAAACCAGTAGGCAGAGATTTAGGTACCAGTTTAAGCCAGTCACTTGCATCTGCGCAATGAAGACCCCAACGACCTTCAATTACCTGAGTCGTATTATACCATCATTATATGATGCATATGCCCAGAATTTCTTAATATCATAACAGACTGCATTCTGGGAACAAACATGGGCGGAAAGCAAATGATGAATCACTGAGCCCTGTCAATCTTAGTTGTCAATCAAGGAAGCCCACTCCTCTAAGAAAAGTAACCACTCACAGCAAAAAGGGATAGAAACTCTAAAGTCTTTGTTACCAGGCCTTTTGAGCCACGCTTCTCTTGCTCAAGGCCTGCTTCCATATCTGGAAGTGTACTTTCCTTTCTAATAAAACCTTTCTTTTCTACTGTATTTTGGTGTCTTGCTCAATTCTTTGTTCGAGACATCAAGAACCTGGACAACGCTCTGGGAGAGTATCCCCACTCTCTGGTAACAATACGACTGGATAGACATCTGGAGAGAAATCAAAAAGCTGAATCCCTACTTTACTCCTTACACTAAATAAGTTAATTACACGATATTGATCGAAAATTTTAAAGTGAAAAACAAGTTAGTAAAAGTACTAGAGGAAAACCTGGGAAAATATTAATAATGGCATTAGTAAGAAAGACTTTCTAAGAAGAAGGAAACAACTCCCATTTTATATAGAAAGTGATGTATTTGACTATCTAATAATTAAAAATGTATACAAGAGGTTAAAACACTACAAGCAATAACAAAAGAGAAACAAAAACCTAGAAAAATAATTGTAAAGGGATCATAAATACAGAGCTGTTACGAAGCAATAAGTAAAGAAACACACACACATACAAAAGGGAACTGGGCAATAGACCTGAACCAGAAGCTCAGAGAAAGACAAGAGTGCCTCATCTTCCCTTTGACTTAAATAAATCCAAATGATAAAATACTATTTTTACCTCTTAGGTTTGATAAATAGGTAAATAAAAAGACTAAAGAGCATGTATCACAGGCACTTTGGGAAAGCAGTATTCTTTATATCCTGTTGATGGAAGTATAAAGGGATGCTTTCTCTTTGGAGGGTATTTTGGCAATCTACTAAAATTTAAATGGATCTATCTTTTGATCCA
>NW_011911334.1:0-1660 GCF_000151845.1 Pteropus vampyrus | reverse complement strand
TAGAAAATCAAAATTAGAACCCAGATCTTTTTCTCTCACTCTTGAGGGACGCTTTTGAAGAGGTGCAGCCATCTTTTCACTGCTCATTTTATCTTGCACTGCCCCATTCTGTGCCACTCTGTGCCGCACCTGGAGCCTTGCGATAGTATCTTTCTCAGTCCCTCGTCTGCAAACCTGCTTCCCACTCTAACCCGTGAGACAGGTGAATCTCCCATCCTACATAAATAACCTATCCAGCAACTGCCTGTAACTCTGCAGTTGCCTCTTAACTTGGCTTGCTGGTCCTTCGTAATCTGGGTCCTCTCTACCTTGACTTCTCCCTCCATTTCACTAGATGTAACTTCCTGCCGGACACAACAAATGATTCCTTCCTTCCCCTCATGTTGACTACCCAAATGCGACTCAGTTCACATTGTGACATTTGCTGCAAATCCTTCCCTATACCATTCCACGCTCCTCCTCCGAGTTCCTGAAACTCGTCTTTGTAATAGACATTATCTCTTTGCTGTATGCCTGTTTGTATACACTCATCTTGCCCCATTCATCTGTGAGCTTCCTGAAACCCGAAACTGTGTCTTATGAATCTCTAGAAATTTGCATAGTAGATTTTTCACAAAATTGTGTTGGATCTATAAAAATCAAGTATCCTGATTCTCAATCAATGATAGACCTAATTTAATTTGAAAGGTAAAATTTGGTTAATTCCTTACATATTATTGTTCTCATGTTATTGAGAGACTTAAAAAATATCAGTTTAGCTTTTCAGCCACCTTAACTGAAAGAATAATAGAATATATGGAATTTATATCCAACTGAGAATCCAGTTTCTTATTTTACACTGCATTTTTATGTGAAGAATCCAACCCATCAACCAAAACAAGCTGCTACATTCTTCATTCAACTGTGTTGTACTTAGAATTAAAGGAGGTCCTATTAAACCAGCCAAAAATGTGATCATTTTCAAAAATTTACTGTAAATTACACCTTTCAAAGCAGAATTTAAGGAGAGAAAATACATGGTATGGATCTTTCAAGGAATATTGTTTCCCAATCTGTATTTTTTAAATCTTCAGTTAAATCTTGTTCCTTAGACCTGACCCTATTCAGTCAGGACTCAAAAGTCTATCAGGAAACCACAGGAATATCAATTCACGATAATGACACACCAGACATGTCCCACATCATCTTGTCATACTGGAAAAGCTATTTTCAATATTTTATTTTGTCAAGGTCTTCAACTTAACAGTCCAGAAACAATATTTGTAAAAAAGTGACCACCTGGATTTTCTGCTGGCCCCATATCCAGAGGTGAGTCAGTTGAGATCATTTTTTAATTGCTTCATGTTTCTTTCTACCTTCCAACTGGCTTCCAAGTGGAATTCAAAAATTAAAAAAAATAAATCAATCATTTTAATCATTAGAAATAGTCAGTGTAGGGAATTCTACATAGCTTAGTAACGTGCCATTGAGTTATCAGAGAAAAATCAGGTCCTGAGACTTTACGCTTTAGTGCTGAACCCATTTTGAACTGGGTTATCTACACTATCCCAATGGTATCACAGCATCCCATGCCGTCAGCATCATCCACACACATCTTCCTTTGCCTTACAAAACCTCGCACTGTCTTAGATTTGTACCTACCACCCCGGATGCTTATCCT
>NW_011911333.1:0-2661 GCF_000151845.1 Pteropus vampyrus | reverse complement strand
TATTTACACTATCACAAGACCTGGTGCAACTGAGGCAACTGCTGACTTGCCATACAAGGAGGAACGTATTGAAGAAAATTCTGATACGAGATGAGCCATTAAAAATACAAATTCATGAAAGAAAATCAGCAATGTAAAAGACAATTAATAAACCAGATAGAAGGAAGAACTTATCCAAACAAACAGTAATAACTGAGCAATGTGAAAAGAACTTTTGAACAATAATGTTTAAAATTAAAATTCTTAATGAGGAAAATGAAGATTAGCATCAATAAAACAAAAGCAGGGTTATGAAATAGTTATGAAAAATAACCAACTGGAAATCTTAAAATTGAAAAATATGAAATTAAAAAATCTAATATATGAAAAAAATTAGTGAACTCAATGATGAAACTGAACAAATATCACAGAATATAAAGAGGAGAGACACCAGAAAGACATAACAGAGAGAGGCAATATTTGAAGAAACCATGCATGGCTGAAAGTTTTTCAGAATGAAAAAAAAAACCCAAACCCAGAGACATTGTAGTGAAACCCCAAAAGATCAGTGATAAAGAGAAAAAATCTTAAAAGCTTTCAGAGAGAAAAGACAGATTACCCACAAAGGAGAATAATCGGGATGACAGAACTGTCTCCTCAACAACCAGATCTGCTAAAGGAGAATAAAGAAATATCTTCAAAGTGCTAAAATTCCATATACAGCCAAACCATCATTCAAAACAGAGGGCAAAGGAAAGATATTTCCAGATTTACAGGCTAACTATTCATGAATTATTGTTGAAGAAAGTATCATACTATATACTTCAAACTGGTGGGGGCCGGGGAGGTATAATGGGATGCAAGGAACAGTGATGAGCAAATAAGTAAGGAAAACATGCTAATATCTAAACTATCGATTGCTTAAAAAGAAACCAGAATAAAATTCTAGAAAATAATAACAAGAGAGCTGAGTTGATGGCCAGGGCATGAGAGAAGTCGGAATGATGTTCTGAAATGTGCTGAAGTCCTGGGCTTCTACGGGAGAGCATTAGCAATACTAACCATAGACATTTTTAGAAAAATAAAATATTATAACGTGTGTTAAGTAAAGTGTAGCCAGTAGAGGGAAAGCAGAAATAAAAATAGAGAGTTTGACAACATTTTCTAAGGTTCTCTTCCCTATAATCTGCTATCACCATTTTCTATCTCCAAAAGAGACAAAACCATCTTTTAAAACTACAGACTTTGTTTTACAGTCAATAATGGGAACAGTGTGAAATTTCCAAATCAGACAGCCTTGTATTCAATCACTCACATTTTATGTTTTAAAATAATATTTAATAATTTGACAGTCAAATAAGAGAACAAGGCTTAAAATAACTGAATAATAATATTAGGAAAAGCCTGACTTATTAAATTATAAAAGTCTACCAATAGAAGCTGTGAGGAGACATATCTGAAAGTGAAATAAAACTGGATAAAGCATCACACAAGAAAAGTCAGCAGTAACATTTGGCTATGAATTCTGTGATAGCAGTGGATTAGTCAATCTAAAGGGTACACACTCCTCTATATTCTCTAAGTATGATGGCTTTTTTAATCATCTTTTTTAAAATTCCAGCTATTTATTAATCATTCAGCTTCTGAACAAAAATGAGATCTCTTCATGTCTAAAAAGACAAAACAATATTTTTTAAATATATAGAGAGAGAAAAACTCAATTCAAAATTACGTCAAAATATTGGTACTTGTTTCTGAGAGACTTGATTATGGATAACACTTTTTTCCTAAATTTTTTAATACTTTCTACAGTCACATGCATTATTTTGTATTGCTTTATCATCTGGCAAAACAAATATTTTAAAATTTTTAAATTTCCACATAAATTTATTTTTATAAGGGTTCAATTAATAAGCAATATACAATTTTTAAAACTGTTTCCAAAATCTTACCTAATTCATCTAATACAAAAGTAGTTTTAATTGAGTGGATTTTAGGTTTAATTAGTCTCCTAACCAAAAGTCTACATGCAGCATAATGTGAGATGATAGGACATGTTGCTTATAAAAAACCAGGGCTAAATCTGATTATATAAACTAATCTCTTCCGCTCACACATCAAAACAGTTGTTAAAATAGTAAAATCCCAATGGGACTAAAGAAAAGTTCTAATAGTGCAAGGAAAATCAATTTATTCTTAATTGAAACATAAATGAAGTTAGAGTTGGTCATTTTCCAGACTTTTGTAAAATCAATGCATTTGTCCATAGAATCTTCAGGAATATAACTTTGTTCTCTTTCTGTTGACTTTATTAAAGTATCTACACAATTAGGCCCCTCCTGATTCAATAAAAACACTCATTCAGAAGTGTTATTCTCAAATTTCCAATAATAACTGAGTAATCTAGAGGTTTCCTCAGAGTCTGAATATACACGCCTGGGTCAAGTCAAGCATATTAATCATTCCATTTTGTATGACTCTGTATAATGTAATGCACACTAACAGACTTCCCATTTCCTGTATCTCATTTTTATTTTATTTTATTATACCAGTAGGGCTAAAGACCAGAAAAGAGATGTCTGAATCAAAAAAAAACAAACAAAACAAAAACATAGCTTCTAAATTTCCTAATAAAAATGCAAAAAGTATTTTACACTCAACATACAATGATGGTCTACTTAA
>NW_011911332.1:0-2752 GCF_000151845.1 Pteropus vampyrus | reverse complement strand
ATGATTCCATTTATATGAAATATCCAGAATGGGCAAACCGAAACATAAAATAGAAACAGTGCCAGAGAAAGGGGAGAATGAGGAAAGACCCTGAATGGGTATAGATTTCTTTTTAAGGAGTGATAAAAATGTTTTGGAATTAGATAATGGTGATGGTTGCACAACTAAAAAGACTAAAAACCATTTAACTGCACACTTTCAAAAGGTGAATTTTATGATAAAAGAACTATAGCTCAATATAAAAAGGTACCCCAAAATTCACCTATCTCCTTTACATACGCTTTTTCTCTCAGTCTATCAGCCTTTTCCTTTCTTCACCTCTCCTCTCATCAAGTTTTGATTTCATGATCCATCATTTCAACATGCTTGCTAAAAGTCTCAATTCAACTGTCTGGTAAAAACACAATCCATCCAGAATGAATTTTTTTCCACAATCTGTACCTGTCACTAAACCCTATTGGAGAAACCATCTGATCTACCTACATTTGCATCTATCCATTCCTTTTCGTTTATTCTAGATTCTTCATTCCAGTTCCAAGAGGAGATTTCTCTCCATTATCTAAGGCCAATCCTCTGCCTTAGATTTTATTATCTCCTGACATTTTAAGAACCAAAAGGGCTAAAATGATTAGCCCTTTTATTATGTAACCAACTTCCCTTCTGAATATATCCTCCCACAGTTTTTAACTAGACTTAAGTCTCTCTCATTAAATAAAAATTTAAAATTCTTTCCCGAACTCTCTATTTCCCTCCAGCTACCAACCTTTCTCCTCCCTGTTCAAGTCAGCTTTTTCAAACTCCTCATTACTCAATTCATTCCAACATAGCTTTAGTCTCCTATCACTCCATCAAAACTTTTATTGCTAATATCACCCATAACCCTACCATGCTACCAAGTCGAACAAGACTTTCTAATTCTCATTGTATCTGCTCTTTTAGTAATACTTCATAATGTTCATCTTTCTTGAGACTCCTCTCACTCATTCTCCAGGTACTCCCTTCAGTCTCTCGGGCTGGTCTGTCTCCCTTATAGCCTCTCTCCCAGTGCCCCAGCAACAATTCTAGAACACGTTTTCTCTAGCCCTAAGGCTAGTGCACATGCTCTTCTCTTTGTCCAGAATATTCTTTTACATTTTGCAAAGTTAAGGTTTTAGATTATCACTTTAGTCATTTCTTTTCCAGAGAAGTCTTCCTTGACTCTTCTCCACGTCAGATTATGTCAAAGCTTCCTAATTTTTTTCTTCTTGAAGGAAGGAGGAGGAGGAGGAGGAAGTTTTTACTAAGCATAATGTGAAACTGACATGACAGCTATTAGACTGAACCAGGATAAATAATATTGTTATGAAATATACATCTCTCAAATCCATTTCAGAGGAAAATATATTAGGAACTTCATGAACTGATTTCAAAAAAATCATTTTTAAAATAGTAACAATATATTTTCTCAGACTGTGCTAAGAAGTTGTCAGAAAGGCAATTATAAAATCTGTAAAGATAATAATTGACAGATTAGGACTGTTTTGTGAAACATTAAGAATCATATCTCTTTTTTAGCTGTTACATCACTACACCTTTTTCAATAGAGTAGGACAATCGTTTGCTGTGGGTGCTGCCATGATCTGCAAATTTCTTCTTAAGTAACAGACACTCGATGGTTCAAGACTGAAGTAAATTTTTCTTCTAACTCTGTCCTCTTTTGGATCACAAGCAAATATGTGTCTTTTGTGTATAGGTGGGCAAATATTATAAAATGCAGCTGTTGTAATCTTCTTCACAATTAAAGAAGGGCAATTAATTATTAGGAATATGCCTTAGAAACATTAGTTTTTAAAAACAGCAAGGCTTCAGAATAACTTCTCAAAACTAGCTTGCCATTTTAGTGCATGACCTGATAACATTACACATTTGATCTGTATTTGAGTCATTTCTTCTATTGACTACACTTTGCCCTCAATGAGAATTAGTGCTGTGGTTTCAAATAATTGTTACATATTACAAATTTTAAAATAAGTTTTCATTTCACTGAACTGAGATTTTTTTCACTCATGTACCTGTGGAAGGTAATTTGAGAACACAATATCTTCATACATATATGTGTATGTGTTTTTAAAGTAAATTACTTTTAAGGTAAAATAAATTAAAACTAGACTACAGGGCCAACTAATGAGGAACAATATTCTCCCTTAGAAATCCTTTTCTAGGCTGAGGAAGGCAAGTACTATCTGCTGAAGGATTTCATGAGGCTATAGTGTTTTTATCATCGGTTAGTTCCACACTGCCATGTCTTACCACCACAACCACATGCATGTCTGCTTCCTCAGCCACACTAACCTCTAGAGTAATGTCTGTGAGAAATAGGATGTTGTTGACTGAGCACCCAATGCCTTTGTAATCTTTCAGTAACTCTCACTCTCTACTTGGTGCCCAATCTTGGTATCAAAGTTACTATCAAGCTCAAGAACATCTTCTTCTGGAGAATATCCAAGTAATAATTTCTGTGCCTCTACACTCCCTGAAGAATAGATATACACCTTTGTCCCAGCCTTTGTATTTCCTAATTGCTGGAACTACATGTTTAAAAAATGTTGCTTTCATGTACCCAACTGTGAATGCTGCCCGCCACGTGTATCCTTGACATTATTTCAGTCCCATGGTCTTTCAGTCTAGAGACATCTGCCAAAACACGTTGTCTACCACAGCCCAGATCGTCTATTACAGGCCATCCAACCCATTGCCAGATGCTACAGGGATC
>NW_011911331.1:0-2364 GCF_000151845.1 Pteropus vampyrus | reverse complement strand
TAGGGTAAAACTATAAATGTGAACTGAGGCCTTAAACAATGGGTAATAACTTACCAGGCAGAAAAGGGGGAGAGAGGTTAATGAAAAGCATAGAGAAGAAAATAAAGAGGTAAGTGTACATAGTTGTGGCCCAGTTGGGGGAACAGGATGTCAGGGGTCCGGGAAGGAGACTGAAGAGTAGCCTGCCACCAAAATGGAAAGAGTATTTTATGTCTTACTAAGGAAGTCTTCCTTTTTTTTTTTCCCCTATTTTTCAAAAATAAAGAGCCTCAAAGAAGGGATAACATCAGATTTTGGAATATACGTCAGGAGAAAGTGCAAAAGATATATGTTACATTTCCGAACATTTGACATAAATGTGGCTAGAGTTCCACTGTTTTCCTTATACCATAATCTCCCTGCTACGATGCCTTAGAAATGTACCTCTGTGACTTCTGTATTGTATTTCCTTAGGTAATAAAGTTTCTGACAACTGAAATTCTAACAGACAATCCTCCTTCTTAACAGAGAAATTATTACACAGAGAGAACAATCCTCCTTCTTAACAGAGAAATTATTACACAGAGAGAAACCCTAAAAAGAAATTCCATTCAAAGTAGTAAACAGTGTTGAGCTACTGTTTTTGTATGAGATCCTATTCCATCTGTAGTTGTGAATATGAAATTTAAAGACGGAGCATCAAAAAATCATAGAATATGAGTTAGAAGAGCCCTTAAATCAGGTCACCCAGTCTAACTGCTCCTCTGACACTGCCGAATCATTCAGCATATGCCTGATACCCATGGGGGCAGAAGGCCCTCAAGGAGCTAGCCATGTAGTACGTGTGGCATCACATTTTAAAGGGGTTATTTCACGTGATCTTTCGTATCCAGTCACATGGGATCTAAAGCTCTCTCCAGGAGGCAGGGTAGATGTGTGCATTTCAAAAATAAGGAAAGTAAAGCAAGGGGTAAAATGACTTGACCAAGGTTACATGGTCAGTTTGCACCGAGTATGGAACTCTTGAGCTCTCTGAGCTGCTTCCCTTCTTGCTCTCAGGTAACCCTCTCAGCTGCAAGAATGCAATGCCCCTTACAATTCCAAGTCTCCCCTACGAAAGTTCCAGCAAGAGTTTGTGCCTGGGAAAATAGGGCAAACAACTTAGTTTTAAAATTGCTTATAATTTCCCAGGCTAATTGAACACATTTGTTAATCAGCTAGCCCTGAACTCGGGTGCAGAAATAGCTTCACACTCTACAAAATGTCCTCCTTTCTCCTCTGTGTATTAATAAAAGAGTTGCCATTAAATGATGCTGAGATTCGAGAAGGAAGAAAAAATATTTGTAAAACCCTATTGGGCAAGATCCTCTGTTTTTATTTTATTGCCTTAATTCTAAATTCAGATTTGAGGGAGGGGGCTACAACTATTCCAAAGTCTTCCAAGCCCAAACTGAAACAAAATAAGCATACTTCCAGCTAAAACCGCCGACTCTTCACCATCAGTTTACTTTCATGATTTCTAGTTCAGTAAATTAAAATTCACATTATTTCCTCTACTCTCTACTGTCATGAATTTTTTTTTCCTCAGAGCACCTCCAATGACACCCAAACACCGGACTGGGACTGTCTTTTAGACTGTCCTAAAGTGGCCTTGATGAAAAACAACCAAGGAAGAGGAGGGGAAGAAGGAAGAGAAGGAAGAGACAGAAAATCCTCTAAAAAGCTGATAAGACTACTAGTTAAGGGAAAGTTAGTAATGACCTCTATAACCTTGTTCCTCAGACTACATTCTACTGTCATTCCATATTCTTATATTCCTCAGGAATTTTCTCTCTTCTCTTTGCTTAGATGAATAAGACATGATCCTCATCCTCAAGATGTTTGGTCGTGGTGGAGGGCACAGTTAACAAATAAAAATAATACCATCTGAAAATTATAATGGCTGTGACATGTGAGACAAAAAACCTACACATAGGTAGGGTGTGATCAGCTCTTCTGTAAAGGGGAGTCCAGAAAGGCTCATCCCAGAAGAGGTGAGATTATTTAAAAAAAAAAAAAAGACTTTTTTTCTCTAATAATAAAAATGTAATGTATCATTATTTTTTTAAAAACCTGAAATAATACAAAATTGTAAAGAAAAAAGTGGAAAAGTAATTCCTACCACCCAGAAATAACCATATTAACCTTTTATTGAAGAATGTACCTGTCAAAAAGTAGTGTTGGGAATAATTAATAACATCTGGAATGAGCACAGGGAGTCACATTATATATGTGTATATGTATGTATAAGGTATATTTTATGTATTTGTATAAAATACATATATTATAGTGATAAACATATGCCATCCTGTTCTATGTGTTTGCAAACACAGTTTTACACAACTT
>NW_011911330.1:0-1212 GCF_000151845.1 Pteropus vampyrus | reverse complement strand
TTGGCATTTTTTCACAGTACAGCTTTATTGATAAAGGAAGTACCACGTGTGCCTATATTCTGACATAAAACCCTTATTTCACTGTGGACCAGCAATGAGAACAGCGATGCCCCCAGACAACGGGGGGATCTCCTGGGTATGCACGTAGAAAGAGGCACGTAAATGTCTGGACTGTGGCAGCGATAAGGCTGCAACGACAGAGAAACGAAAAAACTTCGGGCCATTAAAGAGTTAACGAACTTAAAATAAATTTAGTATAAAATTTACAGAAGCTGCTGATACTCACAGGAACCATACGGGTACTATTTTAGAGTACTAACACAGTCAAGTCAATTGTCCTTCTCATGAATAAAGGTTAGGTCAAGTCGTATACCCAGAGAGCAAGTGCTTGTTTTGTGATACTTCAATCAACTTTGAATATAAAACATTTTGTTTCTTCTAGTCTTTCAAAACTGACAAAAGCACACGAAAGCCCAACTGAAGCTCAACTTACCAGCCACTGAAAAGGGAGCTTGAAAAATGTTAGCCAACAAGAAAGATTTCATTCCGCTGAGATTTAGACCTTGATTTTTTTAAAAAAGAACTTCGAAGCCTATTCTTGTCTATGCTAATGATTCCTGATGAGCTGTGTGCAATCTTAGTCAATGATGAGAGGGGTGCTTTGTGTTAGCCAAACTCGAAACTCCTCTGAATAAACTACCCCTCTGCCTCAGGGCAGATCTCCCCAGAGCTGAAAACACTTATGCCTGTGTCCTGTGTCCTTTTAGATGATCGAATACAGGAAGTCCTCACTTAACGACCTCAATAGGTTCTGCGCCTTTAAGGGAAATGACTTCTACCCAAACCAATTATACCAGGTGCTCATTGATATAAACAAGTTATAGCATCTCATCAACATTATTATTATAAAGCAACGTTATTTGAGAACCTGCCGCATTTGTTAACCATGGTTTCAACAATACGAATGAAAGAGAAGCAGCGCGGTCTAGTATTTTATTTTCTGAGGTTTCCATCGTTGCACTACATGAATGAGTTACATCGTACACAGGGATTAAATTTTAAAGTTACTATATAAAAAAGAAAATCTCAGAAAGTCTAAATGGCCCCTAACTGCTGATAAACCGATACTGAACTCTCTCTCAATTAATCCAAACTGCCAGTTTTTCTTTGAGAATTTTAACACATTATTGCTTCTTCAGCAGAGCGCCAGCT
>NW_011911329.1:0-2545 GCF_000151845.1 Pteropus vampyrus | reverse complement strand
TCAATTATCCAGTCATATCATCAATTTCCAGATTTCCTGTAGCGTGAGTCAACAATTATCCCAGCGAATGCCAGAAAATTTCAGTGTTTAAAGAAAGGAGGTGAGGCTGTCTTATTGTTATTGTTATTGTTATCAAATGAATAAAATAAAATTTCAAGGCTAAGAGCAACCAGCAGTCTGAGCTAGAACCCCTGGCTTCTGAGTTGTAAACTGCTCCAAGATTGGTAGCAAACCTGCCAAAAATGTGGAGGACCACACCCAGGCCTCCACTGGCTGAGGATGATGAAGTCACTGGTGCTATTTACCATTGTGGTAGATGTTGCCCACACCCATGTTGTTGACTTCTTACAATTTGGTGTCTATTGTAAAGAGGAAAAAGGTGATGGTGTCTATTGTAAAGAGGAAAAACAAAGTAAGGTAAGCAGACAGTAATGATAGGGATACTCTTATTCTATAGAATAGTCATCAAGGAACACTCTGACAAGGTGACCTTTGAGTTGAGACAGAATAGAGTAAAAGAAGTGGCCATACGAATATCTGAGGGAAGAGCGTCTAGCCAGAGAGACCAAGTGGAAAAGCTCTGAAATAGGATTGCACCTGACATCTTCCAGCAACTCTAAGGTGGCAAGTGTGGTTGGAGCAGAGCAAAGGAGGAGGAAATGCGGTTAAGGAGTAGAGGAGTCAAATCATATAGCCTTTTTTTTTTTTTTTTCCACATAGACTCTTATAGGCCTGGAGAAGGATTTTGTATTTTCTTCTGAGTTAGATAAGAAACCACTGTGGGGATTGAGCAGATGAATGACATGATCTGTCTTAGGTTTTAGGATCATTACACTCTGATTGGGGTGCAACAGATAGAGTGAAGGGAGCCAAGAGGGGAAGTAGGGAGACCATTTAGGGACATTGAAATAATACAGGTAAAAGATGATGGTAACTTAAATCAGGGATAGCAGCAGTGGAGAATGTGTTTTTGGTGTGAGTTTTTTGTGTTATTTTGTGTGTGATATAGGGGGGGAAGAGTGTGGGGGACCTCTCGGTTTTTTTTAGTGTGTATCACGTGTCTTATAGTTTTTTTTGTTTTTCTGTGAGGGGGGGGTGTGTGGGGGCAGCGCGAGATGTGGTGTGATCTCAACTTTTTTTTTAGACATGTTGACTTCAAGATACCTGTTAAGCAGCCAATGGAGATTATAATTAGTCAGTCGACTATATTAGTGGAGAGTATACAAAGGAATCTGAACTGGTGATTTAAAATTGGGGGTCTTCATCATATCAATTAATGGGACTATGTGAGATCAATTAGGTATTAAGCATTAATAAATAAAAGATCTGAGGACCCCTTCGTAAAGATCATGGAGACATACAATCGCCAGAACTAAGGAAAGAATGAGGGTACGGCAAAAGAGGCTGAACAGAAGCAGCCAGTAAAAGTGGTGCCCTGAAGACATAGTGAAAAAAGTATGTTAAAGAGTAGGGAGTGATAAATTGTATGAAATTCTGTTGACACATTGAGTAAAATGAGTTTAAGTGACTGAGAATTAAAGAGTAATGTCAACACAAAGGTCATAGTAGAGTGAACATTTATTTCCCAAACCTTTGAGAATGAAGAGATGTGTAATAGTAATCTATCGCTGTGTAACAAATCACCCCAAAACTTAGTGGTTTAACATAACAAACATTTATTATCTCACATGGTTCATGTGAGTCTAGAATTTAAGAGTAGCTTTGCAGGATAATTCTGGCTCGGGACCTCTCATGAGATGGCAGTCAGATGTTGGCCAGGGCTACAGTCATCTTGAGGCTTGACTGAGGCTGTAAGATATGTTTCCAGGGTGGCTCACATAGCAAGTTGGTGCTAGTTGTTGGTGGAAACCTCAGTACTTCCCCACAAGGGCCTCCCCATAGGCAGCCTGAGTGATCTATCAACATGGAAGCTGACTTCCTCCAGAGCGGTGACCCAAGAAAGCAAGGCTGAAATGGTTACACAGGCCAGTTCTACTCAATCTGGGAAAAGTATAAACAACTGGAGGCTAGGATAATTGGGGGGCATCCTAGAAGGTGATAACAACAGAGTATTATTAATATTTGTGCCCAGACAACACATACAAATAAATAGGGAGCATCTCAGCAAATTGAGATGTGTGGTTCTCCTACATCTGGTGATTTAAAGTAGAACAGTTTCTGGGGAATGGAATGATAGAGATGAGAACCACACCAATGAAATTCAGTCCCCAAACTTGTTCAATCACTGGATGAAAAGTGAGCTCTTCTTCCATCTCTTTCCACTAGTTATGAAGCTGGTAGAATTGTAAATATGACTGATAGTCACTTTACCATCGACTTGGTATCAAAAGATAAAGCCAAGAGAGAGCCCTCTGTCAAGAGATGGAAATTCCTGATAACAATTGTTGGGCACTTGGATCCAGTCAAGCCTCAAGCTCACGTTAACTCCAACAGTCATGGCATTCTCCTCTCATCTTCTTTAAAAAACTTAAGTTATTTTTGTCGAATTTAAAGCCAAAAATTAACCCAGATCAATATCTCCCTT
>NW_011911328.1:0-2213 GCF_000151845.1 Pteropus vampyrus | reverse complement strand
TAGGTAAGGTTTGTATTTTTAAGTAGAAAATAAGTCAACATCTGCTCCAAATCCATTTCTTTAAAGATTTAAGCATCCTAAATTTCCTTTTAATAATAATAGCCAACGTTAGTATACAGTTACTGTATATGAAATACATTACTAGGCAGTACATATGTTACCTCACTTAGTCTTTACAATAACCTGATGGGGTTGGTGGGAAATAATAATATCAACATTTTACAAATGTGGACTGAATCTTGGGGAGATTAAATACGTAGCCCAACGTCAGCTGCCTAGTAAGCAGTGGATGGGGTTTTAAATCCAACTCTGACTCTAATGCCTGTGTGTTATCCTTTCTGAGTGAGCTGGTTTTCAGGGGCATTCTGTCTCAAGTGGGTGTTTTAACCTCGATTAACACTGTATTCTGGGAATAGCAAGAATTTCTTGACTGGTTCTCTTCAGGAGTGTTTTACTTTATGTTAAGAACTTTAATTAGAAAGGACAACACTAAGCCTTGTTCCAAGCTTGTGCCCAATCCAAAAATGGCTAAATGGTGCAGCCAAGAGATCTGGCAAAACTTGATCTCACAACTCCATTTTGGATTATTCTTAATACAAGGGCTTTGAATAATAACTATCATTTCTGCTTTTTAAATACCCCAGCCTCACAGAAAAGTATAAATCTTTACCCCTCAAGGGCTGAGGATCATGGAGTTTCTTATTTAGAATTAGTCTATTGCTCATTTCTGACAATGCTTAATGACTTAATTTCTTTTGGTTGATTTGGCATTACTTATTTCTCTCACTGACTAGAAATAACTCTTTGCTTTCACAGCATGTGATGAGACACCGTGAAGACAGAATTTGGAAAACTGAATGTGGATGGAACACCTAATGAAGAGGCCCAGTGAAGGTCAGTGGAAAGGTATTTGAAAATCAGAGAATTGTGAAGGATCTTTGCAAAATGTTACTGGGGACCTTGGAATATAAACTTTGGCTATTTGGTTTTATGTCGCAATTTGCTTTTGTTCTTTCTCTGGGGTCCCGTTAATTCCTTTGTTTCTTTACAGTTAGGTTCCCAAATGATGTTCAGAAGCACCAAGTGATTGTCACTGCCATCTGTTGGTGGTGGGTATTGCTGGCTTATTGTTTCTCCCTGGTATATAGTTATGTTCTTATTTATAAAAGCTGGTAAGTGAAGTTTGACAAGTTTGAGTTGAGAGCATAGCTGTATAGAAGGCATCTGACACTTCTGTGTCATGGAGAAGATGCCTCCCACCTTGTTATTTTATTAAAAGAAAAATCTTGATGCATTGCTAGTGATAGGTTTTCTCTAGGAGCTTCAATACAGTAGATGCTTGATCAACAGTTAATAAAGATGCTTGGACAGAAAAAAAATGATTCTGATACTGGTAAATAGATACCCTTTGGGGATAAAAGCATTGCTTATAGAACTATGAAGAAAGTTCTAAAAGGGTACTTTGAGGGAGACATTCACGGGAAAGGCTCTGAGTTAGCTCCCCTTGGGAAAGGAGGAGCTGCCGTCAAGTCTCATTATCACCACTGGGTGTCACTCCAGGCAGCCCCTTAGCAGCCGTCTAGTCAAGGTTAAAATACTGTAAAGGGAAACACTCAGCTAAACAAACTGAAGGAAAATAATGAAAGGAACAAAAAGAGTGTCTGTCTTAACATGTATTAGAGTTTTGAGTGAGAGGGAAGAAAAGCACAATGCTAAAACATGACATCTGTTTTGGAGTGGAACTGTCGTTCCCAGCTTGTGATTTTTTAAATTAAGAGAGTGTGCCATCCCAATCAGCTGGCTGAGGCGACAGCACAGTTAGACCAAAACCCAACTAGATTTCTAGTAGCATATTAATATTTTTAAGGTTTTTGATGCATAGGCTTAATTGCTTTCCAGAAAGTTCGTGTCGTTGTACACTAAAAGGAAATCACTTTTCCTTTCTCTGTTTCCTTGCAGTATTAGCAGCATGCATTTTTAGTAATCTTCAAAAGAGTTGTAAACTTGCTTCAGGACCAGGAGGCAAAGAAAAAAACAGATCGTATTCCTTATTAGAGTAGGTTAAAGAAGGTAAGAAATATGATTAGGGTAGAGAATGAAGAGGAATTCTTGCAAAATGAGGGAAAAAAATTGAGGGTTGTCTTAGAACTTACTGTGGGTATCATGTGTGGTGGACGTGAGCCCCAGGCATTTTATGCAGGTGGAAGTCACCA
>NW_011911327.1:0-1251 GCF_000151845.1 Pteropus vampyrus | reverse complement strand
AGAACCCAGACTACACTTATTTTTCTGTTGAGTCCTGCAGGCTCTCTGTGAATACTGTGTTTACCACACGGCCTGGGTCCAGTGAATAGAGAAGGGGCTGAATGGATGTACCAATACACACGTATAAATGCATATATAACACAAGAAATATGTGTCTTTAAGTCTTTTCTAGAGATTGAAGGGAGAGGTTTAGCCCGCCTTCTCAGCCCGGTCTCCATAAACATCTATTTAGCCTTTATTTTTTTTCCTTGAAAGCCAAAGCTACAAAAGCAGAGTAATGCAAAATATTTGTTCCTGGTGGGCAAATTTCTATTCTTTGGAGGACAGCAACGCAAATCTTGAGCTGCAAAATCTGAGCTTGAAAGTCAGTCGCTCATTCCATTATTATTGTATACTCTTATTGTATACCTGGCACTGCATCCACAGTAGGGAACAAAGCAGACCTCCACTCACAGCATACTCACAGAGAAGGATGTTTGTTTTTCTGCTTGCTTGTATTCTTACACACACGCACGCACACACTCACACACACTCCCTACCACTATCTCCTTTCCTACCCCTTTTGGAAAACAATTTGGCAACTTGAATCAAAAGCTCTAACATTAAGTATTCCCTTGCAGACAGGAACCTCTCGCTTGAGGAAATATACCTTAAAGAACTTATCTGAAAGAAGAAGAGAAAAAAATATACATGTGAAAAGATGTTTATGCTCATTAGCATGAAAATTTATAAAACAACTTAAATGTGTAACAGGAGAAAGGATAAATACTATACATGGCCCATTAGATGGACAATAATATAGAAATGGAAATTCTAATGGCCCAGGCTGCGGTTATCACAAAAATGCTGTTAACGTTAACTGCAAAGAGCGGATTACACAATTGCGTATACAGTTGCTTACGATCGATTATATGAAATACAGGTGGATGTGGGCCCAGATTGAGAGAAATGTGCTCTAACTGAAAATAGAAGTGATGTTAAAGTAGTAAGATTTCAGGTGATTTTTTTCTCTCTTCTATTCTCGAATGCTCTTTGTTTTCTTATTTTTATTTATTTATTTTCATTCATTCATTCATTCATTCATTCATTCATTTACTTTGGCTATAAAAAAATGTTACCAAATAACCCTTAGTGTTAAGAACTTGGCATCCTGTTCTTCTAGAATCTAGGGCGTTAAATGGTTGGCTCCTTCTTGACATTCTGATCCCAGATCAAATACTACTTTCCTAGAGCAGCTACCTAATTATGCCC
>NW_011911326.1:0-2534 GCF_000151845.1 Pteropus vampyrus | reverse complement strand
AGAGGGCCAGCCTCCAGAGAAAGAGGGCGAAGCAGGTCCCTACTGAGTGACAATCTGCATTGTGGACTGCCTGCTCCCTGAGACTGGAACAGAGACCAGGTTTCAATGTGCGGATCCAGGGATGGCAGAGCCCTCTTACTAAAAGGAAGAGGTGGTTTAGAGAAAATGGGCAGCTGCTGAGTCTTGGAAAGTCACCGGAAGTAGAGGTGTGATCTTCTCTCTTCCCGTTCCTCCTACTTAAATCAAGAAAACCTGAAATGCATCCAGAATTTCTGGGGAAGGGGCTGCACTCTAAGGTGTGATATTGTGATTTATAATAAAAATATATATATTTGGTCTTTGACTCCCTTCCTGGCACAGAGCTCCTAAAAATCTTGGAATTTCCTGTATGAGAGCTATAAAGGTATCTTTTTATCTTTTGGCAAGCACCTAAGAATGGGGGCTGGTTGCCAGTGGAACCAGTCATGTCATTAGAGGGTTGAAACCTTCAGTCCCACCCTCCAAACTCAGAACTTGGGAGAGAAGAAAGGGGCTGGGAGTTGAAACAATTGCCAGTGGCCAGTGATTTAATCAGTCATGCCTCTGTAATGAAGCCTCCATAAAACCCAAAGGACAGGACACAGACGGCTTCTGCTTTGGTGAATACATGAAGACGTGAGGAGAGTGGAGCTCTTGAAGAGGGCATGGAAGTTCCACATCTCTTTCCCCATACATTGCCCAGTGCGTCTCTTCCACCTGGCTATGTCTGAGCTATATCGTTTTATAATAAACTGGCATCTAGTAATAAACTGTGTTCCTGAGTTATGTGAGCCGCTCTAGCAAATTAATCAAATCCAAGGGGTGGGGGTGTCACTGGAACCTCCAATCTATATAGCCAGTTGGTCAGAAGCACAGGTAATTCCTGAACCTATGATTGCCATCTAAAGTGTGTGTGTGGTTGGGGCAGTCTTGTAGGACTGGGCCCTTAACCTGTGGGATCTGATGCAATCTCCAGGTAGATAGTGTCAGAATTGAGTTAAATTGCAGGGCACCCCACTGGTGTCTAAGACATGTAGGGAAACACCCACGCAGACACATTGGAAATGGTGCTAGAATCAGATAAGGTGAGAGGAATGTTTGGGGCCAGCTGTGAGGCAGGAGGATCCAAGGGGAAGAAGTTGGGTGTGCCGTGGGAACCATGTGGGCCATCTCTCCCATTAGGGAGAAAGGGAGCCAGAAAGGGGATTGGGGCAGGAAGAGGCTTTAGCTCTGCAGAACTGTCACTAGAGTGACTTCTAAAAGTTAAAGTTGGGATTTGTTACCTGAGGTATACGGATGGACTACAGGGCTCCCAAAATATCCTGCAGTTGAATGTAAAATTGTATTTTTCTGGACTTTTTTTCTGGGAAGAGTATCCACAGCTTTGATCAAATTCTTTAAGGGGTGTATGAACCATAAAGAATTTCGCTAAAGCTCACCGTTAAAATGCTTGCAGGGAGATCATTTTAGAGGGAGCAACCCATTTACTGAACAATTTCGCAGATAACCTGCTAGTCATTTAACAAAGTAGAGAGCCTACGGGAGCAGCACACAGTGCTGCTATGGGAAGAGGAGGCCATTCCTTTGCCCATTCATTTAATAAATATTAATTGAGCAACTACTATGCCAGGCACTGTTTAGATTCTGGGATATACAGCACTGCACGAAACAGAGGGAGAAAAAACCCTGCCAGGTAGAATGAAAATTTCATTCTAGTGAGGGGAGACCAATTTTGAACAAAACAAATGAGTAAAATATTCAGCCTATTAGAAGGGAGTAAGTGCCAAGGACAAAAATGAAGACAGGAAAGAGGAATAGGGAGGGCTGGGAGCAGGGTGGGGAAAGGGTTTAATGTTAAATGGAATGATCAGAGGCAGGCTCACTGATGTGACATTTGAGCAAAGACCTGAGGAAAGCAAGAGACCAAGCAGTGCAGCTACCTGGGGAAAGAGGATTCCAGACAGAGGAAAGAGCAAGTGCAAGGGCCCTGAGGCAGAAACATGCGTAGGGGGTTTGGGGAAGAGCAAGGAGGCTGGGGAAGCTGGAGTGAAGTGAGCGTGAAAGAGGGTTCTGGAAAACAAAATCAGAGAGGTAACGGGAGGGGTAGATTGTGCACTCCGAGTCATCCTAAGACTTTTGACTTTTCCTCTGAGAGAAAAAAGAAGCTATTAGACAGTGTTGAGTGGAAAAGGATCTTGATATGATGACAGGTTTAACAGGTTCGCACTGGCTGCTCTGTTGGAAACAGACTATAATTCAGACAAGATAGTAGTCACCTCAACCAGGATGATGGTAGTGAAGGTCGTGAGCAGTAGACAGGTTCCGGGTGGAAAAAGGCATAGAAAGTTTCACAAAGGGCTGCAATGAGGCAGCAGCAATATTCTCAGAGACTTTCCAATGTTTCAAGGGACATGCCCTGCTGATCTAGTACACCCAGGCACCTTACAAGTGAAATCACATTGTGACAGAAGCGGGCTGCCTACAGAAGCAGGAGCCCTGCCCCCACCCTTGGACAG
>NW_011911325.1:0-1733 GCF_000151845.1 Pteropus vampyrus | reverse complement strand
TGATAAGCCTGGGGTCAGACTTGGCCTTGTCTAGCCAATGCTGCCCCAGAGAGTGTTTCTTCAACAGCCACCAGGCACTGCGGAAGCATTGTAAGCCCGGGTGAAATGCCTCCAGCGGGTTAGTAGGAGGAGCTATGAAGAATATGTGTTCCTTCTTGCACACCATGACTGAAATTCCCTACAAGCTAAATAAGCAGTTACTTTTCTCACATATGACTCACAACCAGTTAGGCGAATCACTTGTTTCTGGCAAATTATGACCTTGAGCAACCAGGTCAGACAACTGTCAGACACAGAAATGAAAAACAGATGTGGCTGAAGATGAAAGCACAGGACTCTTGACAGCCGAGGTTGTCCCTGGCAGGGTGCAAACCCAGGAGACCACTGGCTCTCAGAATGCAGGTACAGCTGTCGGGCATAGTTGTCTGAAGATGAAGCTGAGACTGAGTCACTAAAATCACAGTTGGTTTCATAATTGGATAAAGTAAGGGCTTGAGTTGTTTATAGGCTTGAGAAAGTAGAGAAGATTATGAGTCAATGTAGTAAAACTGTCAAATCAGAACTGATTTTATGTAAGACATAAAATCAACTAATTAAAAACAGATCCATTAGATGATTTAAAACGTTAGCCATGGTATTCACGCTGTGAGTAAAGTGTAAACTGAAGGGAGATCTAGGCCAAGATGCAAAATGTTGACAAAAAAAAAAAAAAAAACTGGAAAGGTTTAAGCAGCTGGAGATTTCTAGTGTGAAGAGAGAAAACTGAGGAGAAATTCCACATGTTTTCAAAGACATGGAGGATGAGGAAGTCCAACTGTTGTTCTAACTGCTGACCACTCACAGGAAGTGGTAAATAGTAGTTAGAGAGACATTTTCCCTGGAAGTGTTGTGAGATGGGGCTACTGTCACTGAGGGGGCCTGCGGAATACTCTGGCGTGGACAGTTTTTCTAGAGACACAGCAACATATGAAATAACAAGGCAGTGTTGGAAGTGGAACCTGTCTCAGGGTAGGTTCTCAAGGAAAGTTTGTTGAGTGAAAAACAAAAAGCAGAGGGCTTTATATGTCTGCTAAATGAAACAACTCTTAGGTGAGGGACATCCGGCCGTGAACTCATTAATTAATGTTATCAAGCATTTACTAAGTACAGCAGGTCCTCGAATAACATGGTTTCGTTATAACGTTGATGAGAAGCTGTAGGAACTTAACTCTTGTTTATTATCGATTAGCCTGTGGCAAAATTAGTTTTCTTATACCTCTTTTCACTTATAGTCACAGAATCTATTGACAATGTTAAGTGAGAACTTACTGTATAAGGAATTGTGTCAGCTTTGAACAAGCTCGGGTGGTAGTCCAACCTACTTATTTTTCTACCATTATACCGGGGGTTTTAAAGTCACAGGTTCCTGGACACAGTGAGAGTATTTCCTGACCTTGACAGCCAACAAGGTCTTTAAGAGGACCATGGCCCAGAAAAGGTTAAGACCTAATCTACCTTAATTAAGCACTCTGATCTAGCCAGTTTGTCAACTCAGTGGGCCCATTTTTCTGCACTTTCAAATTCATACCTTTTCTATCACGTTGCCAGTATGTAATCTCTTCGGCTTTTTACTTCAAAATCCTATCAAGGGCCAGTCAGCTCCTGCCTCTCGTGTGGCGCCTTCCCTGACCACCTCTGCCCCTCCACCCTACGCAATGTTTCTCTCTCGCTCTGGACTCAAATCTCACCAACTG
>NW_011911324.1:0-2330 GCF_000151845.1 Pteropus vampyrus | reverse complement strand
GAAGAGAAAATAAATACATGGGCTGAATCTGTCATTTTGTACTGAAATTTAATAAACCATGTTTGATTGAAGTTGATGAGGGCAATGTAGGACCAGCTAGTCAAAAATTATTTATGATTCTATTTATTCCCCCACCTATTTCAATTATTTTAGATCACTATCACTGGATTTCATTGGGAAAGGAGGGAATAGGACGACAATACATATAAATAGCACTCTTAAGTGATTTGAAGCCATTAAAAGTCACGAGTGGCCCCTTGTTTTTCGGTTCCGCTATTACCCTCACTTCCAAATTTTTGGAACACATCTAAGAATATCAAAATTCCTTGATTCTGGTCCTTTGCTTTTTAAGATTTTTTATTTTTCTATAGAAACGTGTCAGAATTTTGTGTAATAATCTCAAATCTGGTGTCTCAGTTACAGTTTGCTCAGAGGAGGAAAACCACTATGAACGATATAGAATAAATTTATTTAGGGATTAAATTGTACAAAGCTGTGGGAGAATCTGGAGACCTAGAGGGCCAAAAAGTGATGGCTAGAGGAGCAGAAAAAAGTAGGCAATAATCATGAAGAGGAGCTAGTGAAGTAATTTCTAGAAGGCCCCTCCACAGTCCCTATATGTCAACAGGGCAAGTAGTTGGGGAGGAATCTGAACCTGATGGTGGGGGGAAGAAGAGAGCAGACTGGAACCCATTAGGACAAAGTGGAACCTGAGAAGACAAATTGGATCTCACATTGGCAAAGGATACCTTGTGTGACTCTTACCAGCATCTACCTCTGGCAATGTGGGTGACCTGAAGATGAAGCTGGTGCCTTTCACATATTGCTGTACATATACCTGGCCTAGGACTCAGAAAATCTAAAGTAGGAGATTTGATGGGATCTGAAGAATCTGTGGACCTTGTCAGGAGGTGAGCAAGCAGATCAGAGACAAAGAGCACATGCTGTAGCAGTGCCTGGGGCACATTCGTAGTTCAGGCTCTAATCAGTGATGAATTAGATATATCGAGTTTGATGTTTCTTTTGGATGTCGATGTGGACGTGTCGGTGGGAAGTTGGAGGTTGGGACCAGAGACTGAAATATCAGAATCTTAAGGCTTTGAAATAGAAGACTTCCATGATTGATAAGATTCAGAAAATAGAAGATTAAAATCACACAATTTTAGAAGATTAAGGAATTATGAATCTAGGACTTTAGGCTAATTCATAAATCATCCAAATGAACATCAAAATCATACAATAAGAGGATAGATATTATGAAAGACTAGTGCCAAAACCATCCAAGTGAAGTGTTGACCGATGGCAGAAAATAGGTGCTGGATAGCATATTTCAAAGGAGAAGAAGTTATTCGTTTGTTTGTTTTTTGCTTTTATTAGAAGGAACTAGAGAAGAAATGATTTAAAATTGATATGAGGTGCTAGTGGAATGCAAGTCCTCCTCGAGTAGATATTCTATTTTTTTTTCTTTAGAGATATGAATTACCCATGGTTTTGGAAGAGCTATCAACTTTGGTGTCCAGTCTCTCAAATCAGTGAGATGTTTATCATGTTCCAGACTGAGTCAATAGTACAGTATCCCCCACAGATAGAGATAGGACCAAAGAATAGTTTTGTGACCCAAGCTATTTCAACTATAGTTCTGAACTGTAGATGTATTCCTTGAGGGTAATGATGTGTTTGTGTGGTTATCAGCAGCCATCTTGCCCACTGCCTTGAAGAAGATTGCAATAGAATCTTAAGAAGATTAATTCAAGCAGAGACAAGTGGAAATATGGCTGAAAGAAAGTTGGAAGGGTATTTCTGATATTGGTTTGTGTCTTTGAGAGTAACTGTCTTCTTCCTGTTATGTAAGTTCAATTTCTTTCTTTCTTTTTTTTTTAGCTTAAGCTAGATTTGAGTTTGGGTTTGTATTACTAAACACCAAAAGGCTTTTACCTAATATACTCATTTCTACACCCCATCACCATGGCCTTGGGCCATGTGAGTTGTGAGAGAACAGAGAGCTTCCACTGGAGGATTGGAGAGAGAGAAGGAGAGAGAGAGAGAGGGGTACTCCAGGGAAAGTGAAGTTACAGTTAAGATAGGAAGCTGTAGAAAGCTTGTTTACAATGGAATGGAGTTTAGAAACCTTGAAGGAAATGGTTATAAAAGTGGGAACTGTGAGAAGGAGGGTGACAGGAGAGGAAGTACTAAATAAAAAGGGCTTAATATATATTAAAGTTTTTTGAAATGATTAAAGTGCTGTATACATAAGGTATAAAACCATCACGATTATAACTTTTGTGACTGTATACATAAAAATGTAGTTCAGATTTTATTTAAAATGACAC
>NW_011911323.1:0-1250 GCF_000151845.1 Pteropus vampyrus | reverse complement strand
CTTAAGTAGGGAGCGAGAAAACTGTTTTAGGTTGACATAAAAATGTGAAGGAAGGTCTGGAGACCAGAGAGGGCTATGCAGCTTAGGAAATTAAGCTCCATGTGGCAGGAATGTCAGTTTTTCATAGGGGTGTGAGAAGAAATGAGATTGATAGAAATAAGCTGGAGCTGGTCTTGCAAAGGAGTGCCCACCCCGTTAGGTGGTTTATGCTTCATCCTAAGAATTTGAAGGATTTCAGGCAAGGGAGTAAAATAATTGGATTGGCTGCAGTGTGGAAAATGGATTGGAATGTGACAAAACTGGAAGTAGTTAGGAGGTTATTGCGATAATCCAGAGGCAAGTGGTAAATTTTGTGGCATAAAAGCTGATGGCTTTATTTATTTTTTATTTATTTATTTATTTATTTATTTGCATGAGTTGGGAAGAGAGTCTCTGAGAATGAGATGAAAGGAGAGGTGGTGTTCAAATATTTGAGA
Source organism: Pteropus vampyrus (assembly GCF_000151845.1). Taxonomy (NCBI): domain Eukaryota; kingdom Metazoa; phylum Chordata; class Mammalia; order Chiroptera; family Pteropodidae; genus Pteropus; species Pteropus vampyrus. The sequence goes on along the minus strand of NW_011911323.1, from coordinate 774 downwards.
ATTGTAGAGGAAAAAAAAATCATAATAAGAAAACAGGGTATCTGCTGGGAAACACTTAAGGACCATTGATGGCAAAGGACATAAATTTATACTGGCAATATCTGCATGGTTTTACGATTTCCTCCCATGATACTCCAAAGCACATGTGTGATATATTGATGGTGGGAAGCCGAACTGATCTGTCAAAAGACTGGACGAAGAGATGGAACATAGAATATAAATTGGGTAAGAAAATACAAAAGGGGACTAAAGATAAGGAAAGGATAGCGCCGTCTAGAGAGTCAAGACCTGAGATCAGACATAACTGGATTAATGGGAGGGCCAGCCAAAGAGCAGCAAAGATACATAAAGCTCTGATCTATCACAAAGGTTAAGACATCACTGGTGACTAAAATATCATTGAAAATAAACTAGATGGAGAAATTTTTAAATTTCAAGACTTCTCTCTGAAGAATGCTATATGTGTTTTGAATCTACTGCAAGTGAAAAGTCTACAGAGTGAAAGTGACGTGATTCACTAATAGTTTTTCCTTGTTTCTCTGCCTTATATTTCTGTTTCTCCTTCTCCAAGATGCTAACTAAGGCTTACGAGCTCTCCAGGATCAGGAGTAGTAGAGGAAAGAACAATAAGGAAATAAGAAAAATCTTACTGTACTATAGAAAGGTAGCATTGGTGCTTTCTGGCCTTGGCAAATATATATATATATTTATTTACTAATTATTTCTTCTGTGGGGTATTCCGTGAAAGTTTTTAATATATTTCTTCCCCACCAT
>NW_011911322.1:0-2404 GCF_000151845.1 Pteropus vampyrus | reverse complement strand
TAGATACATAGATAGATGATAGATAGATAGATAGATAGATAGATAGATAGATAGATAGATAGATAGATGATACATACATACATACATAAGTCATTTCCCAGTCTGTTAGATTCAATACACGTTTGCAGTGGTCAAGTCAGCAGCCTAGGGGAAAAAAATATGTATTTCCAGATATACTACTTACCTTTTCTCTTTTAACAGAGATAACTGCAACAATAACAATGAGCAGAGCTAACAGGCATTGAGTGCTTAGAGGCACAGTTCTCATTGTTTACACATTTGATCCTCTGAAGAGTCCCGTGAAATACATTCTCTTCTTACCTTCATTCACTCCTTCGACACTGTGATGTGGGTATCGTTATGCCCACATTATAGTTACAGATATACAAGGAAACAGCAAATAGATCATAAGCAGTTCTCAGACTTCTCCATCTCCAACACCTGCACTCTTCCCATTATCCTGTGTGGCCTCTCAGGAGCCGAAGTGGATGTGAAGGTAAACGTCTCTCCTTGAGTAACGGTACCTAGGTAGAGCCTCTTGCTGATGGGTGGCTCACGCCCAAAGCAGCAACCCCAAATACTCTGATACCAGATTCATTAGAGCTCGGAGCTCCATGTATAATGAGAAAGGAACAGAAGCCACACTAAAGTGATTTTGTCTCAAGACAGCAAAAGCAGAAGGGGGCGCTGTGCACAGACCTTCTGGGCACGGGCCATGGTTCTCCAACAGCACATGAGACATCTCACCCGCTATCTCTGGGTGCTCCTAACACATTTGAGTACCAGTTCCTTACTCTCTCTCCCTGGAGAGTGTGCTCAGTTCTCCCTCTAAGTCTGACAACTATATTTCTAAGGATGAGTCTCTCTTTAGTGTTTTATTTTGTCCCAGGCCATTTGCTCAGATCCTGGCAGTGAAGCAGAGTAACAAAGCTGTCTGTGGGAACCTGGGGTGTTAGAAGGAAAAAGGATTGCAAGAGGCCACATCAGTTGGTAGAAATGAGCAGAGCCCTAGAGCCTCGTGCTGGATTCCTTAAATGCTCTATTTTCTTTTTCCCTGTCTACGAAACAGGACCTATTTTACCTTTGCTAGAGAAGTGCTGCTAGGTACGGCAACCAGACTAGAGTGTAGTAAGTACTAAGGGAGGAAATCCTTTTCATCCAGACCTAGTTGTTTTATATTCTTTCTATCAGAGGCACTGATTGATTGCTCAAGATGCTCACATCCCTCAGAAAGGGAGTCATGCAAACTACAGCTGGAGATCCCAACTCAGACACCGCTGCAAGCTGGCACCAAATCCCCCTCTTGTACAATCACTAGTGTCAGTAAAAGTTTTGTTAAAGAAAAAACAACAATAGGTGTGTATATGTTTCCTAGGGCCGCCATAACAAAATACCACAAACTGGGTGGCTTAAAACAACTCAGAAATTTTTGTCTCACCAGTCTGGAGGCTAGAAGTTTCTAATCAAGGTGACAGCAGGGCTATGCCTCTTCTGAAATCTATAGGACAATCTTTCCTTGCCGCTTCCGAACTTCTGGGGATACGCTGGCAATCTTTGGCATTCCTTAGCCTGCAGCTACATGACTCTACGTTCTGTCCCCGTGTGTCTGTGTTTTAACATGACCATCTTCTTATAAAGGCACCAGTCATATTGGATTAGGGACCCACCTTATTCTAGTATATCCTCATCTCAACTTAATTATATCTGCAATGATCCTATTATCAAATAAAGTTACATTCTAAAGTACCAGGTATTACTTCAACGTATCTTTTTTGAAGGACACAACTCAGTTCATGACAGGGTGGATACCTGATACCATAAACAGAACAATTACATTACTCCAGATTCCCTAGCGTCCCCAAAAGACAGTCTCTCACATAAAGCACTGTCCTCAGACCAGTTTGAGTTCACACAGGTTAACTTGTTACTCCCCAGGCCGATGATGCAAGTGATAGGAAAAGTTCATATTTTGGAGTCAGAACAACCTGCATTCTAATGCCAGATCCAACATTTTCCATACCAGGGATTTGAGGCAAGATGGTTCACTTCTCTGAGCCTCAGTTTCCTCAGTCCTTGAAATGTGGATAGTAATTAATTGCAGCAGACTTCATAGGTGCCCCACCAATCTTCCCTCGAACCTTCTACCTGGCAGCCTTTGCACCTAAAGATTTCCCTGTACACAGGAGCCTGCCCTGCTTGTCCATGGTGGGCCACAAGCACTGCAGAATTAACATGCCCCAGAGTATAGCTCTCAGCCAATGAGCATTAGGAACCGGTGTGGAAAATAACTTACAGCTCCCTTACACCTCGGTTGGGACAGCGCCAGGTGCTTGTTTCACACTGGCAGCCAGAGTTGCCCCAGAAGATTAAGCCCCAGTTAACCATGGTGTTAACTTGCTCGATA
>NW_011911321.1:0-2182 GCF_000151845.1 Pteropus vampyrus | reverse complement strand
ACTGCTCTGCTCTATTTCTTTATAACTGGTTTCCAAATCAACAATATCTGGGTTTTATAAGCATAAGATTTGCTAAAAAAAAAAAAAAAAAAAAAAGTATTGATGCTCCCCTCTTCAATCCTCAAAGTAAAAAGACATCTGAGACAACCTTGAATCTTTTTTCCCTGTGATAAAGATGGTTCTGTCTGACCCATGCAGACCTACCACAATGATTTGTGACTTCTTGGCATATATTCAATGCTCAATAAATGTGTGTGATGACACAAATTACTGCGATGGAAAACTTAATTCACTAGAAATCTTCTTTGAATACAAATATCCTAGATATCATAATGGACAGAAAATGAAATCGTTCTTAGCATGTTAAAGATGATATTCTCTACTTGTCTCTTTCTCAAAGCACAGCATGGTGTCTGACATATGGCAAACATTGAATAAGCACTGAATGAATTAGGTATAAGAATAAAGTAATTCTCTTCTGATGTTTGTCATGTCATTATGTAGAACAACGCAGTCACTCAAAGTGATCTGGTAGCAGGATCTGGATGAATCTGTAAAGTTTATCGGCAACTTTGATTTTATGACCTTAGTTCTATGCAATACAAAGAAGTAACTCTAGTTTTGGGGCACCCTACAAGCATAGAAATCTGAAAAGTACTTGAGGGACTCTAGTATTTCTAATCGATAAGAGATGGGAAGGTTAGAGAGTTATAAAACATTATAGAGCTAGAAAATGAAAGCTGCTACTAAAAGAGAAGCCCTTTATTTTCTCACTGGAATGAATCAAGACCAAACCTAGATACTCGGTTTAAAGTTTACAAATACTTATTCACGTTTGAAGTTAAGAGATCAGAGTAAGGAAAGAGAATTTCAAAGTTCATGCAGCTAAGAAGACAAACATGTACCTAGAATGAAAATGGAGAGGAAAAGATAAAAATGTCTCTGGCATATACTGGGCCTTTAATAAGTATATTTTGAATAACAATTTATAATTGCTACCTACATTGATTAGTCCAGGTAATTATCAAATAAACAAGCTCACTTTGTGTGTCTATATATAGACACAAATACACACAAAGATGTAATTAAAGTGCTTTTCAAACACAATTATTTGAATAACTATCTCAAACATTCTTTTCATTATGGGTAGATGGATCTCTAGTCCATACAAATGACCATTCCACGCTGTTGTCATCTTATTTTTCTCAGCTTTCTCCCAACCACATTCCATCTAGAAATTTTATTTGCTTCTGCAAAACTGTAGGTTCCTATTCCTTCAGCGCTCACGATTCCTTCCTTTTAACCTGCTGCATCTAGGCTTACACGTCATTTTTACGACTCAACTAAATCTGTATTGTCTACGGTTCATTTTTTGCTAAATTAAATAGACTTCTCATTTTTAACTCCCCTGTAATCTCAGAGGGTCAGAACCTGGTTGAAAATCACGCCTCCCTATTTTCTTGATGCCTCTTAGCCACTCTGTCCCGCGGATGAACTGTTCTTCCTTCATCTGCCTCCTTACTGCATGTCTTTCTCCAAAACTGGGTCCTTGGCTGTCAAGACTGAATAAATCCTATTTTAAAGATTAAACAATCATCAGAATGCCTTAAAAAAAAATAAAAAGACAATGGATACCAAAGGCAGCTGGAGACGCACGTAGCGACTGCTACTCTTGTACACTGCTGGTGGGAATGAAAAAGGATACAACTACTTCGAAAGCTGTTTGGTAGTTTCCTATAAAGATAAGAATCCATTTACCTTTCACCCAGCAATTCCTCTCTCCTAGGTATATACCTAAGACCAATGAAAGCATGTCCATGGAAGAGTTGCACATGCATACTCATACAGTCTTATTATAACAGCCCCAAATTAGAAAGAGCCCAAATGTTCATCAAGAGGTGAATGGATAAATTATGTTATGTCCACAAAGTGCAATATTACTTAGCCAATGCAATAACGTGCAGAGAATCTCAAAACTATCACGTAAAGAGAAAGAAGACTGAAACAAAATAATATATAGTATATGAGTCTATAAATGAAGGACCAGAACTAATTCCTGGTGAGAGAGACCAGAAAGTGGTTAGTTGACTGGGGTGGGAGGGTGGGCTGGGGAACACGAGGCAACTTTCTGGGTGATGGAAATGTTCTGTATCTTGATTTGGGTAGCAGTTACATGAGATAC
>NW_011911320.1:0-1522 GCF_000151845.1 Pteropus vampyrus | reverse complement strand
TTTAAATTTTCTCATCATTTTAATGTTAAATAGCTTCTAAACTCTATAAGAGCTAGTGTTCTTTTTAAAATATTACCATTTAAAACAAAAATATGAGAATACTATTTCAAATATTTCCAATAAATCTAATTATCATTGTGGTTTGATACCTACCATCATCCATTAAAGAAAAAAATAAGATATTCTTTAAACATCTACCATTATTCTTTTTTTATCTTGTTTTTATATTTCCATTCTACTTCCCCATGTAATCTTATCCTTATAAAGTAAATTTAAAGTATGAAAATATTTTCTAGATAATCCTATAATATCCAATTGCAGCAAATACATACAAACAAATATTTTTTATTTAGAATTATCTATGGTCATCTAAGTTAACCAAGACAAAATAATTTGTTACAAATTTTAATAAATGAACATTTAAGACAGTAAGTAAAATTTTATTAAGAATGAATTTCTTAATGGAATAGATGATGGATGCTCTTGTTCTGTTTCAATTAGTTTGTGTACCCAATTTTAGAATGAAACAGCTTTCAGGATCAATTCTATTCCTATTTTTTATAGACATTTTTATTGAGATAACTTGCTCTCATATAAATAGATGGGAATAAAAAGTTTTGTTGTGGTAATGAAACTCAATTTATTGAACTCCTTTCAAGTTATAAGATGAAAATCACATATTGGTTTCTCATTAAAAATATCTAATTACTGAATTAGTTCTCCATTCAATATTATCGAAAGCAAAGAATTAAAAGCCACCTGATTGGCAAAAGAAATTATTTCCCAGTCATTAGAATTATCTAAATTATCCCTTTGATTGGGCTTTCACAAGAGGTAATGCACCGTATAAAGATTTCCTTTGTGTGAAATCTATGACTTTCTTGTGTAAAGTGGGAGAAAAGTAATTAGAAAAAGTAAATAAGAGGAAGCTTCTACCGTGATGCACTGACCATTAGTAAATTGTCAGGCACATCATTCTAGAACACTACACATATAGCAGTTGAAGATTTGGGAATGGAGTTCCTTAAAATTACTCCTGCCTGAGTGCCTAGTGGAAAGTCTTAATGGATCCCTAAGGGAAAACATACTCCAGCATGAAGACCACTGGAGAAACAAATGTTAAGACTAATTGTAACTATGAAAGATTTTTTTCTATGTTGCTCTTCAGACTTCTATTAATTTACATCATCAGAAAGCTACATGCTACACTAAAAACATCCTCATTGAGATATAATATATTCCTAATATTTCTGAAGGCTAAGAAAATGGAAGAATTAAAATATAAATAATTAAAATATTCACATTATAGCTATGTAGCTAGGGAGGCTAAAATCTGTTCTCATGACAATTACTATCTGTTAGAAAACTGGTAGCTTATCTTGTTTAATGTCAAATCATTATATATAATCTTTGAATGATTGTCAGAAAAGCATGAGATTGCTATTACACATATTTCAATTATAGAGTCGATGTTTTTCTGTAGCTTAATGGCGTATCTATGCATGATAGCAAACATCTATTG
>NW_011911319.1:0-1792 GCF_000151845.1 Pteropus vampyrus | reverse complement strand
CTTAAGGGTAGGCCAAAGCAATTCCCATCCACACCCCCCAACTCAGAGTAGGTGAATGCCTTCCTTTCCTCCAGGGCACAGGGCCAGTCCATAGCAGAGCCCCGAAAACACCAAGGTCCTAAGAACACCCAGGGCAACATAAATCCACAAACTATCAAGACCCCTAAAGCGCTCCAGGCCTCTTTTCTACTACCCAAGCATCAGGTGGTAGTTACCATCGGAGCATGTGGACTCACGAAGTACAGCCTTGGGAGGCTGGCAGCGGCCTGCCCACTCCCCAGGAGGTCCATCTACATGAAGAGGAGTCTACACAGGGCAGCCCTCACCTGCCAGGGGGTCCCCTGAGGGCAGACACAGAAATCACTTTCGGTCTTGACATACCTTCCCAAGGATAATGTCTGAGAGCCCAGACTTCTTTAGAAAAAGTGCAGCTTCACTGGCCCCAACTCGCCCTGTATATGCTGGGTCTACCTGCAAGGAGGAGTGATGACACTGAGATGAGGCTTCAGGAACAGAGCAGCAGGTAAGACAGCACCTACCACACTGATGGGCTGATCTTAATCCAGAGAACAGAAGGGACCAAAGGCTGCATGGGACTTCAATTCAGAGCTGTGCTTTCCAGGTCACTTGCTCTCTAGTTCCCTCCAAAAAGACAACAGTGAAACTAACCTGCTTATAATAAGATTCATATAATGGGTTTCCAGTGGGAATCTGTAAACAAAAACACAGATATTAGTCAAAAGTGGACATACTCCCTCAAAAAAAAGGGGGCATCTCCTCAATTCTGTCATTATCGAAACAAACGATAGTGAAAAATCAAGTTATGCACTTTAAACATCCTCTACACACAAACTGCAGATTAGTTGCAGATTTAGAAAAAAGAAACACTAATGCTCTTTAAGAAGTCCCAATTCCCACGCCAACACGGTTGTCCAGGCAGGAGTGACAGCGCAGAGTCAATTTCCATGCACTGAACGATGGGAGTCAACATGTCTGGGAGCTCAGAGGAGAAAGGCGCGCTTATCCTTGGAGATCATTGTCTGGCTCCAGAATCAGAACAGGAGACTCTGCGCGTCATCATGAATCACCAGACATACAAGCTTCAGACCGGTTTCTCTGCCATAGGTCTCATCCCCACCTGCCACCAGGACTGTACAGAAATACACACCAACCTGCCTTCGTAGGGAGAGAGCTGGCCAGTGACCACTCTCGCTGTGATAGGCAGGAAGTTCAAAGTCCTCTGCTGAGCACAAGATACTCTGCATTCCGGCCATCGGATCCCCAAGACATTGCTATTAACTGTCTGGGCCAGTATCATGTGGCAAGCTGAGGGTATGCCTGGTTGGCAGCCGAGCCTTCATACTTCCCACCACGTCCAGGATCTCTCTTCCAGCAAGTTGTCCCCCAGTGGGGAGAACAGGGCACCCAGGAGAGATGGCAGTGGGAAGGAATTAAGCAGCCACTAAGATGTGGACTACAAAGGCAGACATGTATTGGTGGTTTACTGCATAAAGGGAGGAAAGCAGTATGCAAACCTGCTGTTGATTCAGTGAGCAAAGAAAAGTGAAGACAACATCATTACGTGTATAATCATATAGAAGAACAGGTGTGAACACAGCTAAAGAGAAGAAAATGGGAAAGATGAGGACTGGATGCGGCACGGGATTACAGTGCTTATTAAAAAGTCTTTGAATGCTGTTGTGTGGTTTTTTTCATAATGAATAAGAGTAGGGGGAGGTGGGTTCCGTCCAGTTGCAATCTCTGGATTTGAATCAGCCCAATACTTGCATAT
>NW_011911318.1:0-1342 GCF_000151845.1 Pteropus vampyrus | reverse complement strand
TGGATGCTTCAGCTCTTCTCCTTTAGCCTGCACCCCCAAGTCATCAATCAAGCCAGCCCACTCGCTGATGGGGTGTGAAATGAGAAGCCTCACAGACCCTATCTTCTGTTGTTCTTGTCTTCTTCCTTTTCTGATACCAGCACCCAATTTTCCTTTGGGGAACAACTCCTCCCCAACTTCTGGTTCATGTAGTTGGGTGAGGCTGTCCCTAACCCCTGGCTCCAGGGTAGGTATCTGCTCTACTTCTGGAGCCTGGGCGTGGAGACCGCCTTCCAGCCACAGTGATTGATTAAGGGATGGGCAGGTGACCTTTCTGAGCCAATAAGAAGCAGTCCCAGGACTTGGGCGAGAACCCCTGGGAAAAAAATGCTCGCTTTCTACAGATCTGCTTGCTAGTGGCTCTCTTTGCCACCCTGAGGCGTTTGCCTGAGAAAGAAGCCCACAGCATGGGAAGTAGGGCAGAGAGAGATGAAAGATGGCTGACGATTTCGTTAAAGCCTCTGAATCAGCCGTGTGTGAAACCAACTGCCCTCCTCTTTTCAGTGATTTAAGACAAAAATACTCTCTTATGTTCGTAAACTGGTTTGCACTGGATTTTCTGTCACTTGCACCCCCGACCGGTAAGGAAGGCCTGGCCCCGTCGGGAGGAAATTCCCGGATCTAGAAGGATCCGGGAGGAAATTCCCGGATCTAGAAGGTGGGTATCGGGCCCGAGAACTCACCGATGAGGTCGAGGAAGGAGAGGCTGATGAAGAGGTTGGCGGCCCAGTTGAAGCTATTGCAGAAGGCGAAGGCCCTCCCTCGGATCTCCACTGGGTAGATCTCACTGAGGACAAGCCAGGTCACTAGGACAGGAGAGCAGGGAGGCTTCCTAGGCTGTAGCCAGGACGTGGGGCCTGGCACCCACGGTCTAGCTAGCAGGCAATCTCCCAGCGGTGTGATTCAAACAATGCCAGGCTCCTGACACCAAATGTCCCCAGCTACTTCCCCGACATGGCTGTAAGACCCCCTTCAGGGTGACCAGTAGTTTCGGTTTGCTCCGGGTGGGGGGTGTTTCCTGGGACATGAGACTTTATCAGTGTCTGGCCAAACCAGGATGGTTGGTCACCTGATTCCTTAAGTTCCTTTCAAGTAAAGGCTTTCGAATGAGCTATCCAGGAGCAAATTCAGGTTTCAATGAGGCCTGAAGTTTAAACAATTTGGGAGCCTTTTTAAGAAAAAAAAAATGACAACCGTGAAATTAGCGCCCCCCTCCCCGCCCTCCCCTCCCCGCCCGCCCCCACTTCTGCCCTGGGAAGGAGTGCCTGCAAGCAAGGGAGGAGCCCCGAAGCTTAAGCTTCAC
>NW_011911317.1:0-1836 GCF_000151845.1 Pteropus vampyrus | reverse complement strand
TATGTATGTATGTATGTATGTATGTATGTATGTTTTGCTTGTCCTAATGGCTAATTACTCGAAATGGGAAAAAAAATCTCAAATACAGACTGATTGACAACATAAGCTTGGATGTTACCACCCACATGTGGAACCACTCTTCTTCAATGGAATATTTTATAGAATTGCACGGATCCATAAAGAAGCTTGAACCATAACTTCTGGGAGGAGAGGAGGCAGGCTTCCTATAGGAAAACCCTAGTGACCTCTATTTAATCATAGTAAAGACCTTTTTATGTGTTTATAGTCTTGGTATATTTCAGAGTCAAGAATGAGCAGTGAAACTGCTGGAATTTTTGCTCAAATAACCTGACCGGATGTACTCTTTGTATAAAGAGTTTTATACAAGGTTATAAGCCAGCAATATTACATGAAATAAAATATTTATACATAATATCATTTCAATAACATCCTGTAAATTTGTACCGGGATTTTTTTTCCTTTTTAAGGAAGATATCTTGATTTTAATTATAGAAGTAGCCTATGCTCCATGACAAAAATTCAAATGTTCAAATGTATAGTGTCAAAATTCCCCTGTAAGTTCATTCTCCTAGAGATAACCACTGATAGCTATTTAGTGCAGAATTTCAGTCTTATGTGTACATGATATATTTATGTAAATGGGGTCTTCGCATATTGTTTTATAAACTGATTTTGTTACTTAAAATGTATGGCTTGAATATCTTTCCAGGTTAAAAGTTGCATACTTCATCTTTTTAAAACAGATGCATAATAGTCCAATGAGTGAATATAACTATATTTTATTTAACCAAATAAATAAAAACTTAAAAACTTTTTACTAACTTTTTGAAGTAAATCTACATTGACTATCTATGTATTTGCATCCTTGTATGCTTGTCTAATTATTTTTCTGAGGATATATTCTAAGAAATGGAACGACTCTGTTGAAGGATAGAGCTTTACAAGTTTAATACATATTGGCAAATTTCTAGGAACGTTTATATCAATTTACACTCTTGTACACAATGAGTGAGAGGATCCCCTTTTTAATATACTTGCTATTGTCCAACAGTAACAATTGCTTGAATATTTGTCATTCTGAAAGATAACATCACTGATGTTTTGTTCTGCATTGAATTAATGATTAGTGAGGTTGAATATCTTTTCATTGGCTTATTGGCTTATTTCATACTTTAATTGAGCATATCCTCTGCCTCTTGTCAATAGGAGGGTTAATCTTTTACATGTAAAAGCTTTTATATGTTAAGGGGACCCATAGTTTATTTTCATATATTTGTAGAAGTTACTTGCTTATTGAAGATTATTTTTCCAGTTTATTGAGGGTTAGTTACATAGCCCCATCTTCCTGGAGAAAACAACTTGGAGTAGGTGGTGCCTCTTTTTTGTTTCTGTGGAATTTGAATGTGTATCTACTAGAATATTTGTCACTCAGTATGGAGTGTTTTGGAGACTGATTCCTTCATTAGACCTGTAGCTCATGGAAGGTAGAGAGAATCTTTGTTCATCTTTGTATGGTACAGCTAATGTGACACTCCTGGTAAGGCCATTCCACTTTCTTTTTTCTCTTTCTTTCAAAGTGTAGCCCAGATTGAATCTCCATGAGTATGACTTGAAGTTCTGCTCTCTTAAGTCCAGTTTTGAGCACTTACATATGCCAACATTGTACCGGAGGCAGGTGATACCCAGGAAGGAATGGCTGAGCTCCCCTGGTCATTTGTTTATTTTTCAATTCTAGGTAAGACGGTCTTTCTCCAAAATTTGGAAAGTAAAGGCCAAAATGTTAATGCCACTGTCTGCATAAATGTTGCTGCATAT
>NW_011911316.1:0-1572 GCF_000151845.1 Pteropus vampyrus | reverse complement strand
TTCTATGTAAAATGAAATTTTATTTGGAATGATTTTTTTTTACCAATCTCACAGTACTTTCTCTGTGGAAGCAATGTATTGTGCCCTGCTCATGTTCTGTGTGTGGTGTCAAGGTTTGAGGCTACAGAGGTGAATAATATCCCTGCCTTAGGGAAGGTGACATTGGGGAATGTGCTAGATATATGGTTAACTCTCACATGATGTGGGGAGTGGGCTTGCCTATGCCATGAGATGTTTCAGAGCACAGAGTGGTGAATTCTGCTGTGCATGAAGGAGAGATGACAGGCCGTTTCCACTGAGGAGGGAACATTTCAGCTGTGTCTGGAACGGGGAGAAAGAATTTTCCAAACAGAGGCGATTACTGGTATCCTGGGCAGAAGGAACAGAGAAGCTGCTCTGAGAAACAGCCTGAGAGCAGGGCAATGATGGAGAAGTGTCAGGGCAGAGGCTCGAAGGCTAGGCTGGGGGAGACTGTGAGGTCCTTGAATACCACATGGAAAGAGCAGGCTTCCCCCCAGTGGGGACTCTCCAAGAAGCAGATGGTCTCATACATCTGTATTTTATAACTCGGCCTCCTTAGTGCCAGGGAAAGACTAGATCTGGTAAGGGCCCACCTTGGATAGCAGCAACAGAAATGGAGACAAGAAAACTCTTCAGAGGTGAGATAATAGAAGTAGCCTCAAAGGACTTGGTGACCAATTTGGCAGGGGAAAGAGGGCAGCATGAGAAGAGGTGGGAGCAAGGGAGAAAAAGGGGTCAAGATGACTGATTTTTGGTTATGATGATTATGTTATTAACTTATTTAAATTCGAAGAAGGAGCAGGTTTGGAGGTTGCTGGTGGGGGAAGCTGGGCTTGAGCACCTGCAGTCCACAGATGTCAGAAGCCCCAGAAATCTGAGGCTGGCATTTGGGGCGGATGTGGGCTGGAGATTCTAATTTGAAAGTCATCTGGACAAGGGGTCTTTTTCTATTTAATAAACTCTTACTGAGTTTATTGCAATTTATAAAATCTAGACAAATGTACAAACATAAGGAAGAAGAAAACTTAAATCATTCATAATTCAATTTTGTGTTTGCTTTTTAAAAAAATCTCATATGCATGAGGTTTGTTTCATGAGAAATGTTTCGGAAACATTCTTAATGACTGCATCATATTCCATTATATAGATTTCATGAAACTTCTGTCTTAAAAACTAAATTTTTATTTAATTTTAGGGTAGTAATACATTTTCATTGTACAAATTACAAAGGTACAAAAGGCTATATAGGGAAAGTTCTCCCTCCCATCTTCTGTTTACTCATGAAGAGGCAACATATATTACCAGTTCCTTGTATCTTCTTTCAGAGATAGTTTGTTTGCAAGCAGATATGTATATGTGTGTGTGTGTGTGTGTGTGTGTGTGTGTGTATCTCCTTTTAAAATATACAAATGGTAGCAAGTTACACACAAAATTCTAACCTTTAATAATAAAACAGTATAACTTGGAGGTTGCTTAATATCATTTCATAAAATGCCTCCTCAGCTTTGATAGCTGCCTACTATTCCATCACACAGCTATTTAGCCATTCAT
>NW_011911315.1:0-2106 GCF_000151845.1 Pteropus vampyrus | reverse complement strand
GAAAACTGGAAAGCCACCTGCAAAAGAATGAAACTAGACTGTTGTTTATCACCGCACACCAAAATTAATTCAAAATGGACCTGAATATAAGACCTGAAACAATAAAATGCATAGAAGAAAACATAGGAACTAAACTCAAGGACCTTGGACTTAAAGTGGATTTTTTGAATTTGACCTCAAAGGCAAGGGGAGTAAAAGCAAAAATAAACAAATGGGACTACATCAAACTAAAAAGCTTCTGCTCAGCAAAAGAAACTGTCAGCAAGGTAAAAAGACAACCATCCAAATGGGAAAATATATTTGCTAGCAATGCCTCTGATAAGGGCCTAATACCCAAAATATACAAAGAACTCATACAACTCAATAACAACAAAAAACCAAATGATCCAATCAAAGAATGAGCAGAGAATCTGAACAGACACTTCTCCCTAGAGGACATACAAATGGCCAACAAATATATGAAAGGATGCTCAACTTCACTAGCTATTAGGAAAATGCCAATCAAAACCACAATGAGTTACCATCTCACACCTGTCAGAATAGCTATAATCAACAGGACAAGTAATAACAAATGCTGGAGAGGATGTGGAGAAATAGGAACCCTCATACACTGCTACTGGGACCGCAATTTAGTACAGCCACTATGGAGAACAGTATGGAGGTTCCTCAAAAAGCTAAGAATTCATCTACCATATGATCCAGCAATCCCTCTACTGGGTGTTTACCCCAAAGACTTGAAAACTCATATCCAAAAAGATATTTGCCCACTGATGTTCATAGCAGCATTATTCACAGTGTTCAGGACATGGAAGCAACCGAAGTGTCCTACAATAGATGATTGGCTAAAGAAGCTGTGGTATATAAAATGGAATATTACTTAGCCATAAGAAGAGATGAAATACTGCTATTTGTGACAACATGGATGGACCTCGAGATAATCATGCTAAGCAAAATAAGCCAGGTAGAAAAAGTTGAAAATCACATGATATCACTTATATGTGGGATATAAACCTAAAAGCAATGAATGAGCAGGACAAACAAACAGAGACTCATGGACATGAACTATAGGCTAGTGATTACCAGAGGGTAGGGGGTAGGGGGTAGGGGAGGAGAGGAGAGGTAGATGGGATAAAGGGGGTCAAATATAGCAGGGTAAGGGGAGTGTGAAGTGGGTAAAGGGGATCAAATATATGGTAGCTGAAGGAAACTAGACTTTGGGTGGTAAACACACAATAGAATATACCGATGTCAAATTATAATGTACACTTGAGAATTATATAATTGTATTAACCAATGTTACCCCAATACACTTAATTTAAAATAAAATAAATTCAAATAGAAAAATAAATAAGTAAAAATAAATAAAATACATGGGAGGATGTGCATAGGTTATATGCAAATATTATGCTATTTTATATAAGAGATTGAGCATTCTTGGAATTTGGTATCGGGGAGTCCTGGAACCAATACCCCGCAGATACCAAGGGACAACTGTCTATGACTTTGGAAAAGTCATTTGAGCTCTCAGAATCTCTGTTTTCTCCTCAGTAAAACAAGAATAATGTTTTATTATTCTTGTTTGAAATTGAAATGACACATTTGAAAGTCTGTTGCAAGCTTTAAAGAGATTTACAGATACCAGCTCTTACCAGGATTACCTTCTCATGAGGCATTTGGGGCAATTCTGCACATCAGAATGTGTTTCTCCATTTTGATCTGAGATTGGCTTTCCTGTATCTTCCTTCCACTCTGACCTGAGCTGTTGGACTCTAAACGTACTCATTCTGGTCTTTCTCTCCCCCAAAGAGCTTCAAGCATCAGGGATAGCTGCTCTGCTTCCTGCCAAAGCCCCTCTTCACCACTGACACCAGCAGCTCCTTTAAACATACCTTAGCCGCATGGATTTCGCCCTTGAGCCTCTCTGGGGGTTATCTGGATTCACAGTGGCTGGGTTAAAATGTGGCCTTCGAAGCCTAAAGTAAGACTCCAGGTGCTGTCTGACAAGCTATACGTAGACCCAGTTCCTCCTTAACCCCAGCTTTCCACTATTTCTCTAGCAGCATATGGATTACACACTCTACTGTGTAGCAGAGGGCTCCGGATGTG
>NW_011911314.1:0-1777 GCF_000151845.1 Pteropus vampyrus | reverse complement strand
AAAATGTTTCCCAGACAAGAAAAAGCTGAAGGAATTCATCATCATCACGATAGTAGTACAAGAAATGTTAAAGGTAACATTAAAAGAAGGAAAGGTTCCCAAGCTTTTAAGAAGAAGAAGAAAGATAAAAAATATGAACAATAAAATTGAAATAATTACAAACCTATCAATGACTTTAAATGTAAATTGAAAAAATAAAAATACAAGAATTAAAATAAACAAATCAATACATAATAAAATGGTAACTCTGCTTTTTCTAAATTGAGTGCAATAGTTTACAATTCTTTTAGTTATTGGAATTTTAATTAGAACTGTAAGATGTTATGGTAAATTAATAGCTCACGATTGAGTTTCCATTGGAAAATGTCAGTTTATTTTTTTAATTAAAAAATTTTTTTATATATTTTTTCAATCATAGTTGACATACATTACTATATTAATTTTGGATGTACAACAGTGATTAGACATTTATGTAACTTATGAAGTGATCACCCTAATAAATCCAGTATCCATCTGACACCATACATAATTATTACTGTACTACTGACTATATTCCGTATGTTATATTTCTACATTCCCAACTATTTTATAACTACCAATTTGTATCTCTTGACCTTCTCCCCCATCACTCATTCCCCCACCCCCAATTTGACAACCATCCAAATGCTTTTTGTATCTACGAGGTTATTTCTGTTGTTAGTTTGTTTATCCTGTTCTGTAGATTCTACATATGACATTTGTCTTTCTCTGTCTGACTTACTCCACTCAGCACAATACCCTCTAGGTCCATCAACGTTGTTGCAGATGGCTGAGTAATATTCTAGTGTGAGTGTGTGTGTGTGTGTGTGTGTGTGTGTGTGTGTATCTATATATAAATATCACCTCTTCTTTATCCATTGGCCCATTGATGGACACCCAAGATGCCTTCATTTGGGCTAATATAAATAATGCTGCAATGAACATATAGATTCACCTGTCTCTTCAAAGTAGTGTTTTGCGTTTCTTTAGATAAATATCCGGAAGTGAGATAACTACGTCCTTCTTTGTCTCTAGTTATAGTCTTTGTTTTAAAGTCTATTTTGTCTAGTATAAGTATTGCTACTCTAGGTTTTGTTGTTGTTTCCATTTTCATGCAACATTTTTTTCATCTTTTTACTTTTAGTCTGTGGGTGTCTTTCTGTCTGAAGTGAGTCTTTTATAGGCAGCATATGTAAGGATCTTGTTTTCTAATCCATTCTGACACTCTTGAATTTAATTGGAGCATTTAATCCATTTACATTTAAAGTAATTGCTGCTAGATATACAGTTATTGCCATTCTATTATTCGTATATTTTCTTTCTTTGTTTCTTTTTTCTTCTTCTCTTTAACGAAGTCTGTCTAACATTTCCTGTACTACTATCGTGGCGATGATGAATTCCTTCAGCTTTTTCTTGTCTGGGAAACATTTTATCTGTCCTTTGATTCTAAATGACAGCTTTGCTGGGTAGATTAATCTTGGTTGTGGGTCCTCGCTTTTCATCTCTCTGAATATTTCCTGCCAATTACTTCTGGCCTGCAGTTTCTGTTGAGTAATCACCTGACAGTCTTATGAGAGCTCCCTTGTAAGTAACTGCTTTTCTCTTGCTGCTTTTAAGATTCTCTCTTTGTCTTTAAGCTTTGGCGTTTTAGATATGATTAAATTATGATTTATTTATGGTTAAATTGTCTCGGTGTGGGCTTCTTTGGGTTCATCCTGTTTGGAACTCTCTGAGCTTCCTGGGCTTGTATGTCTATTTC
>NW_011911313.1:0-2324 GCF_000151845.1 Pteropus vampyrus | reverse complement strand
TGGGGAGTTAACACCCCTGGAAATAGTCTTCAACCAATGATGAATGAGAGTTGGTGGTAAATACCCCAGTTTCTTTTGCATGGGGCAGGGCATCTTTGAAGTGTGTTATAACTGCTTTCACAGATGACTCTGCAGAATTCAGCTTCTGTGACAACTCTGGTAACCTTCACTCAACACACAACGTGTTGGCTTCTTTCCTTTCCCTGTTTCACTTTTCCACATCTCTACCTATCGCTTCCTGGGATCCTTCCCAAATAAACTAATAGCACTCAAATGCTTTTGGGTGCCTGTCTCTGGGGACCCAACCTAAGACAATATTTAATGTTGTCTACGGTCCTGACTCTCAGTAATAACTTTGAAAGCTTACTATGTACCAAGCACTGTGCAAACACTGGTATTAAACTGTTGCCCTGTTTTCTAAATGTCTGATTTTACTGCTGCCTTAGCTCAGAGTTGTTGGTAAGAGAGTAGAAATGCTCGGCTCGCTACCCCTGCCTTAGAATGAGAGTCACCTGAAAAGTCCATCCTGCCTCCAACGACAGGGCAAAACCTGGTTTTTCTCACGGGGACCAAACAGCCCTGGAAGCTGGAGGTGCATCTGCGAGAATAAAGTGCAAAGGATAAAGCTTCACGCTTAGAATTGGGAAGGTGGCCCTGCCCCTGACATTGACTTGCTACAGGTTTAGGAGTCCATTATAACTCTGTGAGAATTGGTTTCTTCATCTAGAAAGTGAAGGGGCTAGGCAAGGCCACCTATTCTCAAATGTGTTCTATAGAAACAATGGCTTCTCTAGTATTTTCTGAAGTAAAATCTCTTGCTTATATAAATGTGGAAAATGCTCCTTACCAAAGCTTCCTCTTGTAGATTCACAATAGACATATACATGTTAAGGACTAGGAGAGGTTTTGCATTAAATAAATCTTTTTAAACATGTTTAGCCCAGTGTTCCCCACACTTTTTTTTTTTTTTTTGACCATAGAGTTCCTTTTAGGCACAGAACCTAATAATATCCTTCAGAATTACTGTTCGAAAGAATGGGGATTCCTGGAATGATTGCCAGAGGACTTTCCAGGGCTGGTGTTTGAGTGACTGGAATACTTGTAAACAGAGGTTTGAGAGGAGTGCATGGTAGTATGAGTAGAGTGAGAATTTATGGAAGAACAAGTTACTGGAAGAGACTGAAAACAAAATTCAAGGCCAGACTTAATGAGTGCGCTTTGTCATTCTGTCTTTTTCAGCACTGTTCTGTTCCTGAGACCAGAAAGAGGCTTTTGGTCATTTTGTATAAATGATGGGGTGGGGAGATAAGTAGCGAGGAGAAGCAGAGCAGTGGTTCTCAGTACAGAAGGGATCCACAATCTTTTCCCCCACGTTGACCAGTAGAGATGCAGGTCTGCTGTCTTTTTGTTTCTTGGGTTCTGCTTTTACTAGTGTTTCAAGCCTTGAGTCTCTAGAAGGCTAGTGGACATCTCTTATCTTTGCTAACCTCCAATCATTCCCCTCCTATCTTAGTAATAACCCTTCGATCTTCCTGGGGGAAACATCTTCCCCAGTGCTCAAACAATGTGTTCAACCTCACTCCTAAACTATAGGGCCATGATGTGACCTAGTTCTGGCCAATTAGCATATTCCATTCAAGGGTCAGCATGTCAATCAAGCTGGTCCCATGACACTTAGTTATGGGAATTTTTTTCTTGAATGATTAGGGACAAAAAGCTCTTTGTCAGTCCCCAGAATGTGAGGCTAGAGATGCTATAGCTGCTGCCTGGAGAGACCAGCCAAAGGAAGAAGTCAACACAGAGGCAAGAGGAGCAGAGGGAGGGGCCAAGTCCTGTACATGGGTCAATAAACATGCTTAAGGCAATTAGAAAGTGTTTTTAACTAAAAAATTAGAGAGTTTAAAAAAAGAGGTAGGGTGAGTATTAGGGTTTTTGCTTTCGACAAAGATTGGTCTTTGGCTTAATGAGGTGTAACCTTGAGGCAACTTCTCAGATTTTTTCATGTACTAGGGATTTGTTACTCTGACCAGAGCTCCGTGAAAATCCCAAAGTTAAAAGAGAGACAGAGAGAAAAAGTGAGAGGAGAACTTAACCAAGGAAAAGCTTTCTATTGAGCAGAATATTAAGTCTTAAAACTCAGTACTTTTACTTTTTTTGGTTGCTGTCTATCACAAAGCACTAAAGACTGGGTGGCTTATAAACAACAGAAATTTATTTCTCACAGTTCTGGAGGCTAAGTCCAAGATCAGTGTGCTGGCATGGTCAGATTCGCTCCTGGGTTACAGAATGCCAACTTCTTATATCCTCATGTGGTGGAAAGAGAG
>NW_011911312.1:0-4190 GCF_000151845.1 Pteropus vampyrus | reverse complement strand
AAAAAAAAAAAAAAATTGCAGTCACCTCACGTGCACACTCTGGTGGCAGGTCGCAGTGTATAGCTTTGGCTGAGGTTCGCTAATGCTCGGCTCATTTTTATAACAAGGCGAGGGCCTGAAACCTAACCCAAGACGCAGGTGAGGATAGAAGGATCTCCTATTTCTCTGAGATAGGCAAGAAGTGAAAAAAGACCCTTCCTCAAGTCTGGGCCACAAAATATGGCGGTTTGTACGTGGAGGAGGAGGCCAGATCTGCAGTATTCTTGGCCAAAGAGGACTGAAAATCCCTCATCCTTTGTGTGGTGTCGGCTCCCACCTCTCCCTGCTTTTTCTCCAGTGTCTATTTGTTGTCCCTTGCATGGGCACCAGGTACAAATTTCATTTCCAGGTGTGACGGCCCTGTTCCCAACACAATGCTTCGCCCATGGAAAGTTTTCAATATTTGATAAGTGAATGTGTGAATAAAGTAAGCCAGGGCTGTAGCAGTTTGTGTTGCTGCTGTAGTAAATCATCACGAACTTAGGGGCTAAAAACACAGACTTACTGTCTTACAGTTCTGTAGGTCAGAAGTCTGAAATGGGTCTTACTGGATTAACCTCAGGGTGTTGGCAGGCTCGTGTTCCTTTTGGTAGCTCTAGGAGACAGCCAGTTTAAGGAGGGAGCCTTCCTTGGCTCAGGGCATCTTCCTTGGCTCAGGGCATCTTCCTGTCTTCAGAGCCAGCATCTTTGCATCATTCTGCTCCTTTCTCCTATAGTCACACCACCCTCTGTCCCTTCTGTTCTCAACTCTTTCACTTTTAAAAGCTCTCTTGGGATTGCAGTGAGCCTACCAATGGTAATTGGGTTAATGGATAATCCGAATAATCTCTCTCTTTTAAGGTCGATTGATTAGCAATCTTAATTCTGCCCCTGACCTTAATGTCCCCTTTGCCATGTAAGATAACATATCCACAGGGATCAGAAATTAGGATGTGTACATCTTTGAGGGGCCCTCATTCTGTCCACGACAAATTTCCTTCTTTCTTCCTTTCTTGTTTCTTTTTCTTTTCTGTTTTTGCAAAAAAAAAAAAAATTAAAAAAAATAAAATAAAATATTCACATGTATTTTATGTTGTCACTTTTTTTTTTTCAATCAAGCTTCCATTAAAAGATAATTGAGAACATTGCGAGAAATTGTAGCTAACTGAGGACATTTTGATGAGGCATTGGGCTTGTGTGGTCCGAATGTTTTACTTTTGCTCATCAGAATATGAGCAAATAGGTGGTTAGTATTCCCTTGGGCTGTCCTTCTCAGATGTCACTCATTTCAACCAGACTTTTGTCAGCAAGTCAAGATTGGGGTTCCTGGCAAAAACTTCAAGTTCAGATGATTCATCTTGTTTGAAAAGAGGCCGTTAAGATTTTTAAGTCTGGTTTTTTTTTCCCTCTGAAACCTTATACATTTACTGAGGTATAATTGATGTAGTATGAATTGTACATATTTAAATGTACAGTTTGGTGGGTTTTAATATAAGTCTGTGAAACCATCACCTCAAATAACAGCAAAATTTTCCTTGTGTTCTTTGTGATGCAGTCCTTGGCCTCGTCCACACCCTCAGGCGACCTCTCATCTGCTATCTGCAAAGCTTCTGCTCTGGACATCAGTACTTGGCATTTAGAATGGCTGTAGAAGGCTTTTGTTTGCTCCCTCTCCCCAGCTTGATTGAGGTGTAACTGACAAATAAAATTGTATATATGTAAAGTATATTTAAAGTGTACATGTGATTCGATACCACAATCGAGTTAATTCACACATCCATCACTTGACATAGTGACTTTTTGTGTGTGCGTTGAGAATGCTTAAGATCTGCTCTTTTAGCAAATTTCAGGTATGCAGTACGCTGCTGTTAACTCCAGCCACCAACTGCACGTTAAATCCCCAGAACTTATTCAGCTTATAACTGAAAGTTTGTACCTATAAGTTCCCATTTCCCCCACCCCTCAGCTTCTGGCAACAAACCATTCAACTCTTAGTTTCAATGAGTTTGACTTTTTTATTTAAAAAAAAAAAAAAATTTACATATAAGTGAGATCGTCCAATATTTTACTTTCTCTATCTGACTTATTTCACTTAACATAATGTCCAATTTCATCCATATTGTCCCAAATGGCAGGATTTTCTTCTTTTTTTTTTTTTGTGATTGAATAATAGTCCGTTGTATGTGTACACCACATTTCCTTTAGCCATTTATCCATTGACAAACATTTAGTTTTTTCCATCTTTTGGCTTGGTAAATAATACTTCAACGAACATGGAGGTGTAGCCATCTCTTTGAGATACTGATTTCATTTCCTGGAGGTGGCTTTTCTGATAAATCAATTGTCTTATCTATGCTACGACACAGATGAGTCTCGAAAACATTATAGTAAGTAAAAGAGGTCAGTCAGAAAAGACTACACAGCGCATGATTCCATTTATATGAAATGTTTAGAAGAGGCACATCCCTAGAGACAGAAGTAGATCAGCGGTTGCCTAGGGCTGGGGATGATGGGAAGAGAATAGAAAGTGACTGCTAACGGGTACAGAGCCTGTTTGGGGTGATGAAAATGTTCTAAAAAAGTGATTTTGGTGATGGTTAGGCCAGTCTGCGAATATCCTAATAACCATTGAATAGCAACAAAATAAAATAAAACAAAACAAAACAAATTAACATCCCCTCCTCCCCAAAAAAACTGACTAGAGGGGACCATATATGAACCAGTGCTGAGAATAGGTTATGATCTAATCATAATGTTGAATCCATTTCTTTGTACCTGAAGTCCAAGATACAATATCTTCCTTAGCCTCATCTTAAGCATTAATATCAATGCAAACATGACTGTGATGTCCCAGTTAAGCTTGTGTCTAATGCATATCAGTAGAAAAGCCTACCTATTTTTAAGTCCATCAGGCTATCTCCTGCTTTGCAGTTCATGCGACCTTTCCATTTGTCTCATTGCCCGGACATACCTGTCTGATGGGCATGCTGCGACAGAGCCCTCATGTTTTCCTGCAGGTCCGGTTCATGATTACGTGAGAAGACCATTTGCTTTTCCTTAGGGATGTTCCAAGCAAGGACATGAGCGAAATTCCAGGCACTACAGGTCCGAGTTTTCTTCCTGGACTAGGACCTCCTCAGACTTTATCTCGAAGCATGAACTAAACTTCTGTCCCAGGTAGTTTCGAGCTTACATTTACCATGAATTCAAATTCAAAGAACAGATCAAGGGTAAATAGATACATGGCGAAATCTCTCTTTCTATCTTTACATTAGTCTTCCGAGTTTTCTACATTTTACTTTCTGATAAAAAAACAAACAAACAAACAAACCTAGTATCCTCATGTCATAGCATCCGATTTCATAAGAGCAGAAATCACTAACTGGGAAATTAAAAACTTTCTCACTCATATGTCTTGAAGAAATAAGGCTTGGTTCATGGGGGTTGTATTATAGTTTTGTTGGTTAATATTATAAATTATTTTTTAACTTTTATGAAATCAGTGATGTTAGCAAATCATTAAAACTTTTTCCTGCAGCTACAGGTTTTTCTTTTTTTAAAAAATTTCATAGCCATTTTCTTGAAAAGTTGCATGTAGATCAAATATAATTTTAAATGGTCTCAGGGTATTCACTAATGGAAGTGCCTGGTGAACCCTCATGTACTGATATATTTATTTACTAACCTTTCTGTTTTATAGGTTTGGATTTAAACTTTATTATTTCCCCTGAAGCAGAACACACTTGTAACGTATGCCATTCTAAACGTGTTTGAGTATCCGTAAATGGACCGTTGGTACCAAACATCCATGGTCAGTGTTCAAAAGTCAACTCTGCGTCATACGTTTTGAGAATGTCATCAATAAATAAGACTTAGTCTGGGCCTCTGTGCACACGGAAGGCAATGATCTAGCACCCTCTCTCGTCAGGCATGACCACAGTGTGGGTTTCTGGCAGAGCAAATGCTTCTGAGGAAACCAGTTGAAGAGAGGAGATACGGATGCTGTAAATCGAAGAGGAAAAGAGTGTGGAGGGGGGCACTTTGACCTTCTCTGCTTGTGGGACAATCATTACCTGGTAAAATCAATACAAGCTGTTGCAGGAGAATCAGTAGACGGGTTCTTTGATTTTACATAGGAGGAAGATGGTTCTCTTTTCTACGATTCTCTCTCT
>NW_011911311.1:0-1298 GCF_000151845.1 Pteropus vampyrus | reverse complement strand
CACACACACACACACACACACACACACACACACACACACACTCAGGACAGATCTAGGCTTCAAAACCAGCTCGTATACTTTACCACTGCTCCATTCTTTCTTTAAATCAAGAAACTGCCCAATATTCATTTTTATACAAAGGAAATGGTTTTGAAAAAAAATATGTATATGTGTATATATATACATGTGTATATATAAATGTGCCATATTTCTTTGTTACTTCTGTATATATATAGATGTGCCATATTTCTTTGTTACTTCTTTAATAGTTTCTCCATAAGTTTCAATTGAGAGAAAAACTCATATCTATAAATTTTAACTTTTGGAAAATATTCATAGTTTCTTGGATCTTAGAGCTGACAGAGACCTCAAAGAAAAACCCAAACATTTCATCTTAACGGAATTAAAATCCAGAAAGATGGATTTTAATTCCGTTAAGATGGATGACTTGACTAGACTTCAGTTATGTCTTTTGAAATACATAATTAAATTGTGTAAAATTTCTAGGTTATTGTCACGTGTATTAAATTTACCATTTTTTCTTTTTTTCTGGCATTACTTTTAAAATTCAACTGTGATAAATATGCTTTGGTTTCATTATACCTACACATATTAATGCATCTGAATGAAATTTTATATTCAGACCCTATTAGTGCACAATGTAAATTGAAAACAGACTCTAAATGGCCAGCTACTAAATTTTTTAAAAACATGATAGGCCCAGTGGAAGCAGGCAGCTGCACTGACATTCTTCCTAGGGCAAAGAAAAAAAAACAACTACTAAGAAAAAAATGTCCTGACTCTTGGTTTGGTGTTCCTCCATCGCCAGATTTATTGACCTGCAAGAGAAGTCAGTGGATGTTTTGCCCCAGTCAATACTAATTTCTAGAGTCAATAAATCCTGGTAATGAATGGAGAATGTGAGTCTATGTATGCTCATTAGATGTGTTCACAAAATGTGCCATGTGTAAAATAAGAAAATAATAATCAATCAGCCTTATCAATGTTTAAATATTATTTCTGACAACTTTTAAAATCATTTTTTTCTTTCTTTGTTTTTCTATTGGAAGTGACTTTAGATGGGGGGAAAAAAAAAAAAAAGATCACCTTGAAAAGTTAAAGCCGCTCCCGACATAAAGGTTGCCTCTGTCTTCCACTGGTCCACCCGCTAATGTCTCTGTGTTGTCCCCAGGACGGGCCAGCAGTGCTGTGGGAGGAGGATAATCACCCTCTCTGCAAATGGACTTTGCTGCCATAGAGCCTGCTAACCTAGCGTCCTCTACCCTCTTCAGTCAGAG
>NW_011911310.1:0-1805 GCF_000151845.1 Pteropus vampyrus | reverse complement strand
TTCTGCCGTTGCAGGGTGCTTTCTTAGATTTCTCCCTAGTTGTGTGGCTTGTTCATCTAGATCCCCTGGCGATTTTTCCTTGCTGCTGCTCCATGTTTCCGTCACAACTTTGATTTGGTCGCCAGAGGGATGAACAGAGCTTCTAGCATCTACACCATTTTTTTCTTCCTGTCACTTGCCTTTTTAACTCAATATTATTTTTCTGAAATTTGTGCATGTTTTTACTGCTATATACATTGCAGGAACAGATCATGTTTTAATTATTCATTCTCCAGTCTAAGAATAGTGGGGTTGCTTGCAGCTTTTTTCTTTTACAGACAGTGCTGCTATAAACATTCCTGTTCATAATTGAACACATATATGAAATAGTATAAATCTAGGTGTGAAATCGCTGGAATTATATGGGATCATGCTAAAGTATTTTCTTAAGCAGTGGTGCTTACTTGTACTCCCATCCTCAGAATAGAAGTGTTCACTTTGCTCCACAGCCTGTCCAATAACTGCTTTTTGTGTCCTTGTAATAGGGCACTTTCCTGACCTGGAAGGTGATATCTCATTGTGTTCTCCCTTGATTTCCTAGTGTATTCCCCAAAGCAGACATTTTTGACCTTGCTGACGTTGAGGTTACTCTCTCCTTTTCAGAAACTTTCCATGCCCATCTGTGCCCTTCTTGCCTATGGCAGAGAAGGATACAACTTTCCTCCTCTCTGAAAACTGGTCCTTTTCTCTCTCCTTTATGATCCCGCTCCTTTCCTGCCTTCTTTCATCTTCAGGGTCCCTCTGTTTATGATTTCCAGATTTCATAAGTGAATGATGTGGCAGAAAGTGTTGGTTGCATATCCAATCTCTGGCTATTTTCAACCTTTTCTTTCTTGGCTCCTGCCTTCTGTAGAATCTGAAAATGCTAGATACTTCCCTGGCTTCCCTTTCAGTTAGAAGTGGCCATGTGACTCATTTCTGGCCAATGAGATGTAAGAGAAAGTCTGCTAGGAGGCTTCTGGGAAATCTTCTTGGAGACTTATCTCCCTGAGAAAAGGAAGTAGGCTCTCCCCTTCCTTTCTGCCATAGATATATTTATATACGAGAACATGTTTGGAGCTGCAGCAGCCATCTTGCAACAATGAGGCAATGTCTGAGGCTGAGAAACCAATGTGTTTGGGATATTGTAGAGAAGGGATGGAAAAAGCCTGGGTTCTTGTGGACGTTGCTGAGCCATTGAGCTAATCCTGGAGCTCCCCACCTCCAGACTTTTTGTTATGTTAATTTAATGTCTTTTGATCAAACTGTGTTAACAGCATAATCATTTTGCAGCCCGAACTTTGTATGGATTTTTCTTTCTTGCTTTTTTCTGTTATCGTGTTTACTAGCTTCTTTTGTACTCCTCCAAATTGCACTCTGTAAAGATTCAGTAATGTAATTTCTGCCACTCCAGTTGCTTTTGAACTTTCATCTTCTTTACACTGACCATCTACCCTTCTAGAGGGCTTTGCCTTCTTGGGGTTCTGGGATGAATGCTCCAGGGTCCTGGGTCTCCATCTGCCATCCTCTCATTTTCTTGCACTGACTTCTTGCCATGAGCTACCCTTGCTGAACACCTGCTACAGATTAGGAGTCAAATTTGGCTCTTTTCAGAAGTAATTTATTGCTTACAAAAATTCTTCAACTTAGGTATTATTATCCCCACTTTACAGATATGGAATTGAGGCTCTGCGAAGTTAACTTGCCCAAGGCCATTCAGTTAGTAAGTGACACAGCTGAGACTTGATCCAAGGTATCTTTGACATCAATTGCACCATTTTGCCCAA
>NW_011911309.1:0-1288 GCF_000151845.1 Pteropus vampyrus | reverse complement strand
TTGATTTTTGATAATTTTAATACAGTATGTCTTGGAGGAGCCTTTTTCGGGTTGAGGTGATTGGATGTTATGTTGACTTCTTGAATTTCAAGCTCCAGCTCATTCTTTAGATTTGGGAAATTCTCGTCAACTATTTGTTTGAAAATGCTTCCTCGCCTTCGAGAATGCCCATTATTCTTATGTTTCCTCTCCTGATGGTATCAGCTAGTTCTTGAATTTCTCTCATTATTTTTCATTCTTCGGTTTTTCTCTTCTTCCTTCTGATTTATTTCTAGATTTCTGTCTTTGTTATCACCGATCCTTTCCTCCATTTGGTCGACTCTATTTCCCAAGCTTGCTACTTCATTTTTCATCTCTTTCATTGAGTTCTTCATCTCCAGAAGTTCTATTCTGTTCTTTCTGAGGGTTTCAATTTCCTTGTTAAAGAACTCATTCTGCTCATCTAGTTGTTTTTTCAGTTCCTGAAATTGTTGATATAAATTGTTTTGGATCTCACTGAGTTTTTCCAGAAGTACCATCCTGAATTCTCTGTCATTTAAGTCGCATATTTCTATGTGTGTAAGCTTATTTTCTGGAGATTTTTCTTTTTGTTTCTGGGATGCTTTGTCGCCTTGGTTGTTCATGGTGTTCAATGGACTATTTCTCCGCCTGGACATCAATGGACGTGTGTTCTGCTTCTTTTCTAGAAAGAAGACTTATTACACAAAGGTCTCTCTTTAGCCTGTTGCTAAGAAGGCACCTTTCTTTTGGCTTCTAGTAGGTGGCATCTAAGCCTCTTAGATCCCTGCTTTATATAGAGTCTTAATAATACCTTTTATTTCTTGTAAATATTCAATCACGCTCACTACCTTCAATCTCAGTCCCTGTCAGTGCAGCGACAGTTTCAGTAGCATTTGCTCCGCGGTGTTTGGTTTCAGAGGATATGGAGGGGAGGGGCCCTCTGTTTGGGGGAATAGTGGCTCGCTCAGCCTTGCGTTTTGCATCCGCAGCTGGTAATAATCAACTGTTGTTCTCTGCTGTTCCTGCTTCTCTGCCATCCCCACTTCTCTGCTTTCTGCCCTGATGCCTGGGCCCTGCCGCTGACCGCGTGGAGCTCACATCACTCCCAGGCGGGGCTGTTCGGGGAAGTCGCTGCACCTTCTCCCCTCCTCCTCCTCCTACAGGGAGCTCTGGCGGCTACAAGAGGCATCGTCTTTGTTTCTCCCAGTCCACCACCTGACCTGGAGTTCTGACCTGTGGTAGCTCTTATGCACAGATCTCACGCTCAGATGTGCTGGTGTGCAGTTTG
>NW_011911308.1:0-2428 GCF_000151845.1 Pteropus vampyrus | reverse complement strand
AAATCGACCTTTCCTTTTTCCAGATGTCTCAAATCAAAGATCTGTTTTACTCTTTGCTCTCTTTCAAATTTTAGTTGCCATAATAATATGAATCACGACGCCATGGCAGAGGCAAAGTGTAGATGACAATTCAGTTAAATTTATGGAGGCTGTTTCCTGTGTTTCTTCATTCTTTCTTGCACACTGACAGAATTGACTAGGATACATTTAAGCAAAGATTAGTTGACACCTGGGGGTGAATATTCTCAGATACTAGACTTAAAGCAATAATACACTGGACAGTACTTGGCAATTCGTAGATTTCAAAATGTCATTCTGTTCATTGCCCCAACAAGAATTGATTCTGGAGAAAAGTATTTCATAGATAAAAACTTGTCGACTTTTACCATTCGTCTCACATTCTCACATATGCAAGCTTCTTTTTCTGCCTCATCATCAGCGTTCACTTCCATCCTACCAGTGACTCGTTTTCTCATTATTGCTATATAGTACAAGCAAAATCTACTGTGTAACATTTTAAAATTATACTAAAATGGTTTAAAATATTATGTTTAACTGCCAATTGTAACTGTAATAGACTCTTAATCAAATAAATAAACCGTTAATGCCAGAATTTCAGGTATCAATTAGAAAGAATTGGAGGTACCTGAGTCTTAGCAGTGGTCTTGTAGTTATAGCACATATGCAACCCCTAATTTTACTTATAAACATAGAATTGTTTGACTGAATCAGTAGAATCCTGAGGATGCTGGACTCAAAGATGGCAAGTGAGGCCCAAGGCAGTTGAGAGGAAAACGGGATTTCCTTATCCTGCTTGCAGGACAGGTGAAAAAGTTCTTCGTTCTTCTTCACATTAGCTGTTAGAAGTACCTGAAGCCATTTCTTTCCTAGTTGAAAAAAAAGTAACGATTTCTTCTTTAAAGAGATTGAATAAACTGAGTTTCGTTAAGTCAATTAGTTTTGGAATTGGCCATTTAGTCAGGCCCTTCTTGTTTTGGCATTGATGATTTTCTCCAGGTTAGAACTTGATCCTGTTCACTCTTCTTAAAAATGTAGTGTTGAAGGAAATAAGACATAAATTTAAATTGACTTTCTCATAGAAAATATTTCTAAAACAACAATAAAATATTAAAACAAATAAAGCTACTGCATGGAGTTCACTATTTTTCTCTGTAGCTGTTCTTAAAGTGCATCTCCGTATTAAGAGGCAATGAAATTATTAATGCCAGAATCAATAATAATTCCTCATTGTGAGTTGTCATATAAATAATTAAGTGGCAGCAATTTTAGCTCACTGTTTTAATTCAAAGATATGGGCATTATGACAGTTAACAATTCTATTTTTTAGAAGGTAAGAAAATGCAACAACAGGAAAATGGAGGGTCCTCTATGTGTTTTATTTTAGTTGGTGGAAAATGAGCTGCTCATTCTTCTAGTTTATGTCAGAGTTGTATTTTGCCAACAAATAACTTACTTTTTTATGACCTAATGCATAGTTATAAGTAAAAGAATCATATTTAGAAGTGCTAGTTGGATGAACCATTTCTGCCTCTTAATATTTAATTTCAAATCATATTAAAAATCATATGTTATCACACATACAACTTAAATTGACTAAATCTTGCTCTAATATTAAAATTTTAAATTTACACTTTGAGTCACAAGTTTTTATTTTAACTTAGCACTTGAGGCTTAACTCAGATTTGAAGTGTATAAACCCAACTGCTTCTCCCAGTTGGCATTATCTTGAGCCAACACCAAGTACAGACTAATTTTTTTCCAAATAAGACTAAAGAGATATCTGGTATCATAGAATTTCACATAATTGGCAAAGAATGATACAGATAAATAAAATCTCTTAAAGTTTGTTTTGAAAACGCATTTAACTCACAGTTCAACAATATAACCTGTCTTTAATT
This sequence comes from Pteropus vampyrus, assembly GCF_000151845.1. Classification (NCBI taxonomy): domain Eukaryota; kingdom Metazoa; phylum Chordata; class Mammalia; order Chiroptera; family Pteropodidae; genus Pteropus; species Pteropus vampyrus. Next base: position 509 of record NW_011911308.1, on the reverse strand, counting down.
ATGAACAGCCCTAGAGTAGAAATCCAATTTGTCGGAGGTCTATGTATAGATACAGTATTCCCACTCTCCTGATATAAAGATTCAAATTCTCAAAAGTAAGTAGAAATGATAGAAAAAATAAACAGAGTATTTGAAATTTTAACTAATATGTACAATTTGGAATAATTATATATTATATCTCTAATATAATGTTTCAAATTATTTGGGTTTTATTAGGTAGAATTTATAAAAGACCAATGCTTTTAACAACTGTAATATACTTTATTACATATTTAATTAATATAGTTCATTTCATGATATTTTGTATCACAGAAAACATTAATTATTAAATTTTAATGTAGACATTCAAGTTCTTAAATCGTATACAAATATGCTGTCACTCAAGTTCCACTTTTTTGTTCTATAAAAATATGGTCAATACCACACACACCAAAAGCAAAGTTACTAGTATGTCAAACTTATGTAAAAACATTAAATTTTCTAATTTAATTATATCACACATTTAAATT
>NW_011911307.1:0-2140 GCF_000151845.1 Pteropus vampyrus | reverse complement strand
TATCCAATAAGTATGTCAATATTAGGATTACATTTTATTACAAGTAATAATTTAAACATTAGGCTGTCTGCAGAAAAATCTTAAATTTTCTCTATTCTTGTATATCCATGGTGGAGAAATATGGAGAGATGTTAAATACCAAATAAATGTAATTATAATTTAAATCTCACAGTATAATCTTCATCTTAATGCTTTGCATGAAGAAATAAATGCCTGTTCTCAAGAAATAAAAATACTGGATATCCTCCATTTAAACAAATATATGTATTGATTTTTTAAAAAATTAATTAACACTTTATTTTTTAGAGCAGTTTTATGATTGTAGAAGTATTGATCATAAAATACAGAGAGTTACCAGACACTCCCTTTTCCTCATCCCTGTACATATTATTGACATATTTCTTTGGTGTGTTATATTTGTTACAATTGATGAACCAATATCAATGGTTGTTATTAACTAATGTCCATAGCTTACATTAGGCTCTTTGTATTGTGTAGTTTTTTGGTTTTTAAAATGCATATCATGTATCCACCATTATAATATCTTAACAAAAAGTCTTACAGTCCTAAATATTTGTTTTTATTCAATACTTAGTGCTTTATTTTATAAAATTGTCTTTCTTAATTTATATACTTTCCTTACTTTCTATCATTAAATCTTTTTTTTTTTATTTCTGATGTCTTCATATGTGTAGGAATTCTGTCTACTGAGCCTCTGCCATACTTAACTATGGTTATATATCACTAGTATATATTATAATTTTTCAGTCTTACACTGGAAGGATTATAGGGTGATACATCAGTAAAAAAAGTTGTGTGGAGATTGTGCTTCTGAATATTAAGAAAACTCAAATAACAAAAGTTAGATTAAGCAATTAATTTCATGAATATAATTTCATCTTTATAAAATCATAAAAATACCTACTATTTTTTGAGGAATTAATATTTTCCAGTTACTGTTGTGGGTGTTCTACTTATGTCAAATAAGGCTTTCACATTCTTGCAAGGTATGTTTCCAAAATTTACAGATAAAGAACTGATACTTATTCACATTAAATAATTCATCCAAAGTCACATAGGAAACTAAAATTCAAATTGAAATTAAATTGTCTGATTCCAGGGCCTCTGAACTTTTCATTATACTATGAAAAATATTATTTTTAAATAAAAAGGGAGATGAAAAGAATAGGTGGGGAAGGAGGAGAAAAAAGAATAACAGAAAGAGGATGAATCAGAAGAAAAAGACAACAGAAAAAAAGAGGAGAAAGTAAAGAATTCTCATCATCCACACTGATTTTTCCCATCCCATTCCAGAGAACTTTAACTTTATTTGAATTTATAAAAATGTGTCTGAATCTATAAAATTGTTCGTGAGTATGCTAGTCATTTGAATTGGCTTTAAAAATGATCTCCCTGAATGCCTGAGGAAAGTCAGTTGAATTTCCCTGTAATATAGTTTAGGTAGGCTGCATGATAAACCAGAGTTCTTAGCAATTAATCTCAAAAAGTTTCATTTGTTAACTCTTGTTTTCTTGAGAGAGAAGTTTCTCTAAACTATGAAATGATATTTTCATACTTTTTAAAATGTTATACTCTATTCCTTCCCTTTCTTTCCCTTACTGAGCCCCCTTGTGGTAAATATCTGTAACTTGTACTTTGATACAACTGTTTAAACCACAGTATTTATTTCCTGCGTGAATTATATTGGAATTAAAAATTTAGCAACATCATTTAATAATTTATTTGAAAATTTAATACAATATGAAAGGAAAAAATATTGATATAACTTTCTTTTAAAAGTATTTTTATATGTTAAATGTATAAATATATGTTTGGTACTTTAAAATATTTTTATGACACTTGCTGAAATACATATATACTCATCTATATACATATATAGACCTATATGTCTATATATATACAATTAGAGTTTAATATTAAGTATGAATGAAAAATACTATTAAAATGTTATGGTCAAAAAAAATTTAGCTAAAATATAAGGATAAATCAGGTATGTTTGGGTTAAACTTGACTAATTATAGTAGGAAAACCATTTTCTTCAAGATTATGTTAGCTGTTATCAATGACTCTTTTAGGTTAACATACAGCAGAAGTATCAAAGCCATTTTCATGGTACAGA